>NC_134819.1:6142068-6149568 GCF_046742065.1 Oratosquilla oratoria
GTTCACCTCAAAAAAGTGCTTTCTCGTAGAGGAAGAGAGAAAAAAAAAATGGAAATATCCAGAACAAGCACCACATTATCAAAATGAAAACTATCAATTGAGTCACAACCATCTGTCTACAGCTTTATCATTTCCTTGTAAATTTTTCCCTAAAGAAAGTGATGGAAACCAAGCTTAAACAATACCCAATTTTTTTATTTTTTTTTTATTTTTACTATTGGTTACATAGCCCGTCAAGTAGATCTAAAAAAGTGGTACAACAATTACATACATACATACATACATATACCAAGGCTTTTTCCCCCTTCCAAGGGAGGTAGCCAAAAAGGGAAAGGCATAAAAACACTCCCACCCATTTCATCCCTAAATACACTCCACACCCCTCCCACCCTTCCTCTCATCTGAGCACCTCCTGGATGACGGGTCATCCCTGCACCCTGCCCACCGCCCTGGGTCAGAAGCAGTGTCGCAAGACACAGTACATCCACAGCAAGGCCGCTTCATTTAATCGGCGACCCCCCCTCTCCGTCCCCCTTTGCATATAAGGAGAGGACGGGGAGAAATCCCTTCGGGCTGCGTCAAAATTTACTCACACATACTACCCCACCCCCCACCCCCCGCCCATTCCTCCTCATGCAGTCACAACATCATCCATATACAACCATTCTCCACTCACCTCTGTCTTCCGTCCTCTCCCTTCCTTCCTCAACAGACATTCCCCTCTTCCCCAAAGCCCCCTTCACCCCATCCATCCACCTCATCCTAGGACGTCCCCTCATGTTCACTCCCTCCACATCTGCCTTCCATACCTCTTTTACTAGTCTTTCTTCACTCATTCTTTCCATGTGTCCAAACCATCCTAATATTCTTTCATCAACCCTATCTCCCAAATCCTTTTTCACCCCTGTTCTCCTCCTCACCTCCTCATTTCTCACTCTATCTAGCCTAGTAACCCCCACCATACTTCTCAGACACCTCATCTCAAACACATTCAAACTCCTTCTCTCTTCTTCTCTTATGTTCCATGTTTCTGCCCCATACAATGCTGTTGGCACAATCACTCCTTCATACAGTCTCCTCTTCGCATCCATTCTCAAATGTCTATTTCTCATTACACTCTTTAAACCACCAAGGCATTTACTCGCTTCTCTCAATCTACATTCTACCTCCACCTTCACTCCACCTTTTCCTGCTACACTTGCACCCAAGTATCTAAAACTATCCACTTCCTCCAGTCGCTCTCCCTTAATGTTCACTTCCAGTCTACTGCCACTTTCACCCCTTGTACATCTCATCACCTTACTTTTACCCACATTTATCTTTAGCTTTCTTCTATCACATACTCTCCCAAACTCTGCCACCAGCTTCCTCAATTCCTCCTCTGACCCTGCCACAAGCGCAGTGTCGTCTGCAAACAACAGCTGGCTCACCTCCCACTTTTCTCCATTTTCTTTAACCATCTCCAATCCCTGACTCACTACCCTAGCATTCACCTCTCGCACCACCCCATCCATGTATAAGTTGAACAGCCAGGGCGACATAACACATCCTTGACGAAGTCCCACCTTTACTTCAAACCACTCACTCTCTCCATTTCCAATCCTAACACATGCTCTACTACTCACATAAAAACTCTTGACAGCTCCCAAAAGCTTTCCTCCTATCCCATAAATCTGCATAACCTCCCACAGTGCCTTTCTGTCTACCCTATCATAAGCCTTTTCCAGATCCATAAAAGCCCAAAAAACATCCTTCCCCTTTCCTATAGCTTTCTCACATATCTGTCTTACCACAAAGATCTGATCTACACAACCTCTACCCGTCCTAAATCCACACTGTTCCTCACCAATTACTCCTTCTGTTCCTCTCCTAATCCTCTCAATTAAGATTCTCCCATAAGCCTTCCCTACTACACTCAACAGGCTAATCCCTCTGAAATTACTACATTCACACTTGTCCCCTTTTCCCTTGTAAAGAGGAACTATACAGGCACTACTCCAGTCCTCCGGTACTCTACCCTCTCTCCAGCAAACATTAAATAATCTCACCAACCAGTCCACCATCACTGAACCTCCCTTTTTCAGACATTCTGCATGACATCCATCCAGACCAGGTGCCTTACCTGCTTTCATCATCTTTACAACTGCCTTCACCTCATCCTTCCTTATTTCTCCTCCATTCTCCTCACTCATCACTCTCATTTTCTTCGTATTTCCCACTGCAGCTATCTTTCCCTCCCTATCCTCCTTCACATTCAGCAACTCCCTAAAATATTCTGCCCATCTTCCCCTCACTGCCATCTCTTCCATTATCAACTCTCCATCTGTACCTTTTACCTTTTCTTCCCTACTTGATTCACCTCCTCTTCCTCTCTTAATTTCTTTCCAAAACATCTTTTTATTACTTTCAAAATTTTCTGTCATACTCCTACCCCATTTCACATCTGCTCTCCTCTTTGCCTCCTTTACCTTTTGCTTTACTTCTCTTTTCTTTTCTTTGTACGTCTCATATGACTCCCCTGTCCTCTTTTGTAACCAATCTGTGAATGCTCGCTTCTTCTCTTCTACAACCTTCTTTGTTTCCTCATCCCACCATTCACTACCCTTTCTTCTATTTCCTCCTGTCCTTCTTGTTCCACACACCATCCTTGCACACTTTAAGACTCCCTCCTTGAACCATCCCCATTCCTCCTCCACACCCATCTCTGCTCTATCCTTAACTCCCTCCCACTCCTCCTTCAGTTTCTTTTCGTACTCCTTCTCCTTTTCCTTTTCATTCAAGGAGTTCACTCTAAGAACCTCCCTACCTTTTGTCCCTTTCCTCCTTCTCCATCTATCCTCCACTCTCAACTTACCTTCCACCAAAAAATGATCTGATATTCCCCCACCCTCTCCCCTTAGCACATGTACATCCTTAACTCTTCCTATCATAATCCTATTTACCACTACATAATCCATTAGCGCTCTATCTACCACCCTTCCCTCCAGCACCCTCTCCCATGTGTACTTATGCTTGACTTTCTTCCGAAACACTGTATTTGCTATCATCAGCTCTCTTTCTAGACACATTTCCACCATCAACTCTCCACTACGATTCTTTCCTGGAACTCCACACTTCCCAACCACTCCATCGATTGGACCATTTCCCACTCTAGCATTAAGGTCTCCCAGTACTATTACATTGACATTTCTTCCTAAACCCTCTATGCACTCATTTAAATCTATCCAAAAGGCCTCCCTTTCTTCTATACTCTTCTCACTGCCCGGCCCATATGCACTTATAAAGACCCACATCTCCTTTCCCAGTTTCACCTTCATCCACATTATCCTTGAGGAAACCTCCTTCCACTCCACTACCCCTTTACCTATCTCCTCACTTACTAGAATAGCCACCCCTTCCCTCCCTCTCCCTCTCTTCACTCCTGATAACCTCCCACTTACACTCCCAAACATACACTCACCCTTCCCTTTCAACTTAGTTTCACTCAAAGCCAACACATCCAACTTTCTTGTCACAAACATACTACCTATCTCTTCCCTTTTACTCTCATCTGTACCACATCCACGCACATTAAAAGACCCAAACCTTAGGGTGCTGGCCCGAGGCCCGCCAGCACCCCTTATGCCTTTTCTTTTCATTTTAGGTAATTGCCCCTTGGGGCTACAGGGAGAAGGATGCCTAGTCCCTCTCCCCGTCCCTTTCTTCTCGCCTCTTACGATCCAAGTGGGAAAACTTGGTGGCAGTATTCTTTTCCCCCACCACAGGGAATTCCCCCAATCAGAAAGAGAATACTCAGAGAAATGGTACAGGACAGCAACAAGGGGTTGGGGGACAGCATAACGGAGGGACAGTCGTAGTATAAAAGTGTCATCATTTCTCTATGAACAGAATTTCTTCTATCATAGACAAAATGATGTGTGGCTCTGGTCCGTAGGGGCGCCCCATATAGACCCTAAAGTATCGACTGCATGCTACTTTGCCACAATAACAAGCAGCCAATACCCCAGACGGGGAAATAATAGACGTTTTGTTTAGCTCTGAGGAGAATTTTCTTTTTTCTCAGATACCTCTTATTCTTTACTGCACCATAAAAAAACACATATTTTTTACTTTTCCGTGAGATTAATAAACACACAGTAGGAACCCTAGAACTGCACAGTTAAAAAATAACAAAATACCAAATCAGTTGCTAATTACATAACCTCTAAAAACACCTTAACAATTTTAAACACAGGGCTACACGGATGAAAAAATAATCTATATTTTATTAACCTAATCCATGATTTTATCTAAATTGACATGGTTATATCTATATTTATAGTCTATGGAGCCTATTTTTGTTGATCCATTTGTCGTAACTTCACACAAATATAATCTATATTTCTTTAACGTAACCTGTGGTTATATCTAAATTGGTACAATTATCTCTCTCTCTATATATAGTTATTTTTGTTGATCCATTTCTCGTAACTTCACACATATATAATCTATATTTCTTCAACCTAACCTATGGTTATATTTAAATTTTTACTGTTATATCTACATTATAGTTATTAGTGTTGATCCATTTCTCGTAAAGTTACACAAATATAATCTATATTTCTTTAACCTAACCTATGGTTATATCTAAATTGATATGATTATATCTATATGTATAGTCTGTATTATATAGTTATTATTGTTGACCCATTTGTCGTAACTTGACACAAATATAATCTACATTTCTTTAACCTACCATATAATAATATCTAAAATGATATGGTTATAGGTATATAGGTATATAAATAGTCTATGTTTATTTAACCTAACCTATGAATATATCTAGTGGAATCCTAGAGGATTAAAAGGACGACCCAACTTTCCTGGTTGGCCTTGACAGTCAGTGACAAACTCTGGCAGAGTGAGACACTATCGACTCTTGTCAACTAAGACTTGCATTGCTGGTCTTCGGCCGAAGTTTGGCATCTCTCCCTTTCCCTGATTGCAATACGATATCATCTACTAAACTTGCTTGCTTTGTTAGTCTTGGGCATCTGCATGCTTTCATATATATACTTACGTACTTACTAACATATGACGGACGTATATACATATGTTCATACATACATACATACATACATACATACATACATACATACATACATACATACATACATACATACATACATACATACATACATACATACATACATACATAGGTACATACATACATACATAGGTACATACATACATACATACATACATACATACATACATACATACATACATACATACATACATACATACATACATACATACATACATACATTCATACATACATACATACATACATACATACATACATACATACATACATACATACATACATACATACATACATACATACATACATACATACATACATACATACATACATACATACATACGTACATACATACATAGGTACATACATACATAGGTACATACATACATACATACATACATACATACATACATACATACATACATACATACATACATACATACATACATACATACATACATACATAGATGCATATATACATGCACGTATACATATATGCATGAATGGATGTATACATGTATACATGTATGCATATATACATATATACATATGTTCATTCATACATACATACATACATGAAAATATAGATATATACATACACTATACATATACTAAACATATGATTACGAAAAATGGGGGAAAAGAGAATTCTATGGAAGTTTGATATATAGTTACATTTATATACATACTTATCTTATGATTGCCTTTTTCAGGCATTAAACTAATGAACAAAATGATATGTGTATTTTTTCTGAAATATGAGCATGTATGCTTTCTGTCATTTTACATGTGCGCACATAGACACACACGCGCGCGTACACACACACACACACACACACACACACACACACACACACACACACACACACACACACACACACACACACACACACACACACACACACACACACACACACACACACACACACACACGCACGCACGCACGCACACACACACACACACACACACACACACACACACACACACACACACACACACACACACACACACACACACTCACACACACATATACACACTTATCTGCAATGAAACTGAATATCTAGAAACATTGCCGGTAACTACCTTTCTCCTACAGAAATTGATAGATCATAGTGAAAATATTATCCTGATAGGAGACTTTAATTGCGAAAAGATAAATTGAGGGGAGTGATATTGAAGAGTCATGGATAATACTCTATATTGTGGTGTATGTCACACTACCCCAGTGGGTCAAAGGTGTGATAAGGGTGAAGGGACTGCACATTAGTTTAGCTGGATTTGCTGCTTTCCATAGGACCTGATGTTGACGCTTTGAATTAGATATAAATGGAATAATCTAAAGGAGAGAGAAAGTCTAGTCTAATACCATAAATGCATTCAAGGCTTCCGCTTGCTCACTGGAAGTAAAAGGATGGGAATCCAGAAGTGTATTATTTTGTATATTACAGTGAAGTGAAAATATACACTAACACAAACGCCACACACGCGCACATAAACATGTACACAAGGACACACACATACATACTAATACACTTACACTCAAACACACACACACACACACACACACACACACACACACACACACACACACACACACACACACACACACACACACACACACACACACACACACACACACACACACACACACACACACACACACACACACACACACACACACACACACACACACACACACACACACACACACACACACACACACACACACACACACACACGGTGCTGTTTTTGGTAAGCGATCTCATTTATGGCATGATCTCAAAAATTAGGATTATGCTTTGCTATGCGAACCTATTCTAACCTAACCTAGTCTAACCTAACCTAACCTAACCTAGCCTAACCTAACCTAATCTAACCTAACCTAATCTAACCTAACCCAGCCTAACCTAACTTAACCTAACCTAACCTAACCTAACCTAACCTAACCTAACCTTACCTAACCTAATCTAACCTAACCTATCCTAACCTAACCTAACCTAACCTAACATAACCTAACCTAATTTAACCTAACCTATCCTAACCTAACCTAACCTAACCTAACCTAACCAAACCTAACCTAACCTAACCTACTCTAACCTAACCTAACCTAACCAAACCTAACCTAACCTAACCTAACCTAATCTAACCTAACCTAACCTAACCTAGCCTAACCTAACCTAACCTAACCTAACCTAACCTAACCTAACCTAGCCTAACCTAACCTAACCTAACCTAATCTAACCAGCCTAACCTAACCTAACCTAACCTAACCTAGCCTAACCTAACCTAACCTAGCCTAACCTAACCTAACCTAACCTAACTTTACCCAACCTAATCTAACCTAACCTAACCTAACCTAACCTACCTAACCTAACCTAAATCTAGCCTAACCTAACCTTACCTGAACTTGGCTAACC
>NC_134819.1:6162068-6167068 GCF_046742065.1 Oratosquilla oratoria
GAGGATTTTGTTTTATTTTTGTTAGGCAGGTTTACATATGCTCATTAGTGGAACGGGTTAGAGCGTCGCCACTTGGGGTGGAGGTTTAGGTCACGGCAGTTCAAACCCTGCCACCAGCAAGTTGGACCAAGGGACCAAGGGGGAGTTTTGAGACGTTAAACCTAATATCCATACCCCATATTCCATATATATGCCCTTCCATTTATATCATACATATTAAGACGTCATCACATTAGACTATTTTTCCTCTGACTGTTGGAGCAGATTTGCAATCCATAGCTTTCGGGATGGAATCTGATATGCTAGAGTATAATAAATTTCCCCCAGCATATCAAATGGCATTCTATGCATTTTCGTTCTGAAAGCAAAATAGTTTGCCATAGTGATTTTACATAAATATATACATATACCGAGTTTTTTTTTCCCTTACAAGGGCATAAACCACTTCCACCCATTCCATCCCCAACATACTCCACTCCCTCCTACCCTCTTCCCTCCCTCTTATCTTGGCACCTCCTGGATGACGGGTCATCCTTGTATCTTGTCCAGTGCCCTGGGTCAGAAACAATGTCGCAAGACACAGCACATCCACAGCAAGGCCGCTTCATTAAATCAGCTACTGCTCCCCACTTTCCGTTCCCTCATGAAGAAAATGAGAAGACGGGGAGAAATTAAGGAATACAAAGGCGGAGCATGCCAACTGGAGACCTTTTGGTCCATATCTAGGTTGGATGCGAAAAATATAGTAATGATAATAAATAAACAAATAAATAAAAACTATGATAATGTAAATAATAAATAAAATGCATGAATAAATGCATAGGTATAGTTAAATGATAATCAAAAAGGTAAATAATAGATAATAATATATTGACATATAACTGATAATAAATGAGAATCAAGAAAATTATAGTAAACAAACAGACAAATGATAACAAAACAAATAAACAAATTACATAAAACAAATGAAAATCACTACAGCATCTTGCTTAGGTGTTTATAAAAATGATTCTTAAGGCTTCGAACTGAACTACATTGCACTACCTCTGAAGGAAGTCTATTTCGTTCATCAACCACACGGTTGGTGAAGTTCTTTCTACCCACTTCCAAATTAAATCTATTTCCAGACAGTTTGAGACCATTGTTTCTTGTCTGATTCTCATTGAGTGTGAACTTTTTGTCACTTTTGATGTTGTCAATTCCCTTTAGAATCTTAAGAACCTATATCAAGTCACCTCTGAGTCTATGCTTTTTTAAGGAAAACAAATTCATATATTTTAGTCAATTTTCGTATGATTTATTTTTGATATATGGAATCAGTTTTGTGGCTCGCTGTTGTACTTTTTCTAATCTGTCAATGTCTTTAATGAGATTCGGTGACCATACGGAAACAGCATATTCCATATGTGGACAAACTAACAATTTATGTAGCTTGTTAATTAGTGATGGACTTTTGAAGTCAATAGATCGGACAATCGGTCCTAGAAATTTACTTGCTTTCTTAGAGGCTGAAATTGATTAGCTCTCTCAGAGGCTGAAATTACGCCGAGATTATCTTTACTATCCACTTTTGTTAACGAATTTCCAAATAACTTGTAATCATACTTACTATTATTTATAACTTATGTGCATGACCTTGCATTTACTTGTGTTTTTCATTAGCCACTTTTCAGACCATTGCTGTAATTTCTCTGAATCTTCTTGAATATCTAATTGGTTTAAGTGATCCTTTGCCATGCCGCACAGTTTTGTATCATCAGCAAATTTTAAAATAATAGATTTTAGTCCATGGTCTATATCATTTATATATACTATGGATAAAAGTGGTCCAAGAATGGAACCCTGATGAACTCCACTCGTAAAAAATTTCCTTCCAGAATTTTTTTCCATTTAATACAACCCTCTGTTTTCAATCATTCAACCAATCACTAGTCCAACTTAATAGGCCACCACTTATTCCGTGTGAAGCTAATTTAGTAAGAAGTCGTTCGTGGGGAACGGTATCAAATGCTTTTGCAAGGTCTACATATATTTAATCTAGATTGCTTCTTTTGTCATCATTCAAGATGACTGTGTTGTAGAATTCGAGTTTGTTAGTCACGCAAGAACGTTCCCGTCTTAAATCATGCTGACTATCATTTATCAAACAGTTATGCTCTAAATGATGTTCGATAGAATCTCTGATGATAGTTTCCATCCTTTTTCCTACGATTGATGTTAAACTTAAATGTCTGTAGTTATTTGTTTTCTTTTTGTCACCTTTTTTGAATATAGGAGTAACGTTAGCTAGCTTCCATTCTCTTGGGACATCTCCGGAAATTATGGATTTCTTGAAAATAATTTCTAATGGAACAACAATCTCATTTTTCAATTCCTTTGATTCTTGGATTACAACCGTCAAGGCTGCCTCAATTTATTTTTCATACATACTCCCTCACCCCCCATCCCCAACCCACTCCCTCTCATGCACTCACAGCATCATCCATACTCAACTATTCTCCATTCACCCCTATCTTCCGTCCTCTCCTGTTCTTCCTCAACAGACATTTTCTTTCACCATCTCCAATCTCTGACCCACTACCCTTGCATTTACCTCTCTCACCACTCCATCCATGTATGAATTGAACAACCAGGGCGACATAACACATCCCTGACGAAGTCCAACCTTTAACTCAGACCAATCAATTTCCCCATATCTAATACTACTATCGTAAAATCTCTTGACTGCTTTTAAAAGCTTTACTCCTATCCAATATATTTGGATTACCTCTGACAGTGCCTTTCTGCCTACCCATTCATAAGCCTTTTCTAGATCCATAAAAACCCAAAATACATCCTTACCCTTCCTTATACCTTTCTCACATGTCTGTCTTACCATACAAATCTGATCTACGCAACCTCTATCTGTCCTAAAACTACACTGTTCCTCACCAATTACTCCCTCTGTTCTTCTCCTAATCTTCTCAATCAAGACCCTCTCATAAGCCTTCCCAACTACACTTAACAAGCTGACCCCTTTGAAACTACTACATTCACATTTGTCCCCTTTTCCCTTGTAAAGTGGAACTATACAGGCATTCCTCTGGTCCTCTGACACTCTACCTTCTCTTAAACAAACATTAATTAACCTCACCAGCTACTCCACTATCACTGTACCTCCCTTTTTTTGAGACATTCTGCATGGCATTCATCCAACCCAGGTGCCATATCTGCTCTCATCATCTTAACAACTGCCTTCACTTAATCTTTTCTTATTTTCCTCCATTTTCCTCACTCATCACAGTATTTTTCTTAGCGCTTCCTACTGCAACTACCCTTCCCCCCCTATCCTTCTTCACATTTAGCAACTCCCTGAAATATTCTGCCCATCTTCTTCTTAATGGCTTCTCTTCCATTATCATCTCTCCATCTGCATCTTTTACCTTTACTTCTCTACTTGATTCATCTCCTCTTCTTAATTTCTTTCCAATATATATATACATATATATATATATATATATGTATATATATACATACGCATACACACACACACACACACACATAGACACACACACACACACACACACACACACACACACACACACACACACACACACACATATATATATATATATATATACATATATATGTATTACTTTCAAAATTTTCTGTCATACCCTTACCCTATTTTACATCTGCTCTCCTCTTTGCCTCTTTTAGAGGAAAAATAGCCAAGTATCATAACCATTTCATATCCCTCATTGCACATCCATACACCGTACCCATTATCCTCATAGTCCATGTCTCAGTTTCATTGCCTTAAAGGCCAATATCCACACCATACAATTATTCCCTCAGATCACACAAAAGGAACCTCTCATTCCAGGCTTTAAATCCTGGAAGTAATACATGGTAAACAAAATTCATTTGCTAAATAACACATATATCTTATATACAAAAATATAACATATTCTGATTTCAAGAGAGCTACTTTGTATAGAAATACAGTGTAAACTCAATCCTGATATATGTTAGCCTAGTTTTGTTATAACACTATAAAGTTATAGATTTCTGTCCCAGCTCCTGGATTACATATGTACATAGACTATTTTAGTTACATATGTACATAGATTCCTTAAGTTAGCCTTCTCAAGATACAATGACTTGACTTGAATAAAACTCCATTGGTATAACAGGATTAATTTCAATTTTTACACTGTCGTTGGGTCACCTCCCCTCGTGACCAGGTGTATCTGCAACCAATGTAGCAAGCTTGTAGCGGATAGAAATCGAACTTATGAGTTCAAGACGGTATCCTCTGTGCTACACCGTGGCCTGTTTGTCAACTTCAACTTTATTTCTTACACATATTTTCCCATGGAATCTTGGTAACCGACGACTATTCCCCCCCTGCTTCTTTCATAGAATCAGTCCCATACTGATACAATACAGACAAGAGGCCTGAGGACCATTGCCAGCTGTTAAGGGGCTACAATTTTTCCATTTAATGAATTAATGCCTTCATCGTGGCTGAGATAGCGTTTATTTTTTAGATTTGCAGAAAGGAAATCTGTTGTGAGGTTTACTGTACAAATATCTTGTACCTGTAACGTTATACATGATAACTTTATAGATGGGAATGATAGGGAGTGATGGACATGGAACCGCCTAGTGTAGGCCTTGTATTATTTTGTAGTCTATTCCATTCTTATATTCGTAAGTGATTATTTTACACATGATAACTTTATGGATGGGGATGATAGGTGTTTATGGACATGGAACCGCCTAGTGCAGGACTTATGGTCTCTTGAAGTCTCCTTCATATGTTCGTATATACTTCAGAAGCCCAAGTCTTTAGGCAGCTCTTCTTGCCGTCGTCTCTAACCTCGTTCAAACCTCCAGAACACGAAAGAACAAATATTTTGTCTTGTTTTATTTTATTTATTTGTATTTTTATTTATTTATTCAACTATATATTCATTCATCTTTCCAGTCCATTAGTTGTTATACTGTATGTGTTT
>NC_134819.1:6169568-6172068 GCF_046742065.1 Oratosquilla oratoria
CCGCTCCATCATTATCTCTGTCTTTCCGTCTTGTCTTGTTATGTCTTTGTTTGGCTTAGATTTTTCGTCTGTCTGATTGTCTGTTTGTCCATTTCTCTGAGTATATATCTACACGTGTGTCTGCGTGCATGTCTATGTACGGGTCTATTTCTATTCTCTACTCTTCTATGTTTATAGGTCTTTATGTACATGAAAACTCATTTTCTAAGTTTGTTTTGAACACAAGATGATGTGAAGGATCCGGCAATCTATCTTATTTACTCATTTATTGGTATATTTATACATTTTGTTTCTATTTATTCTGAGTATATATGAACTGTGCCTCGCCGCATTCTTTCTGACCCGGGGAGTGGGCAGGAGACAGGGATGATCCTTAATCCACGATGAGCTAAGATGAGAAGGAGAACTTTGGGTGATGGGTGGGAGTGAATGCGTGTTTTTGCCAAGGCTATTTCCTTTTTAAGGAACAAGAGGACCTTGTTATGTACATTGATAGGATCTATATGTAGATACATTATCATTGACTACTTCGTATGGTTGTTATGAAAAGAAGTTGACAGGAGGGATCCGTCACACTTTGAACTTAATCGAGTTTACACACCAAGTGACCTTAATACGTTCTGAGCGAATGCCTGTCGATGAAGAAGCAGAGTGGACCGAGGACGCTTGGGGCGCCGACAGCCCCTATGACGATGGCTAATGAATTATTTGGACGAGCGCCACCCACTCCAGGCTCAACTTTGCCAATTTGAGGTGCAAACATTAATTACATTCGCAAATTTTAACTCCCGGGGAATTTCGAAATAAAGCAGATGTGAAGCCGGAAGTTAGCAAGCAAGAACGGACGGGAGGAAACAAGGGGGCCATAATCAAGGAGATCAGTGATGCTGCATGATCATTGGATCTTAATCTTGCTTATTTAAGTCCCTTTTATTATCGTATCTTCTGTTCTTTATGCTCTCTGTCGACTGAGGATTTGTTTCGTTAAGAAAATAAGAAGAAATCGTCATCCTTTCTCCTTTTCACTACTAAGCGTGCTGATCTCACATTTACTTAGTTGTGGGTCTGAATCCCGCACTTCTCTCCAATTTCCAGCAGTGAATGTTACCTTCCCCAACAGTCCAAGCCATAGTAGGGCAAAGGTGATGGCTTCAGCCGCAGCTATGTATCTCCTGGCCTAGGCTCCTCACCTTGTTACTGATATGTGCATACACACAAAAACAAAGCCAGCCTAGTGGATCTAAGGCTATAACAAGGGAGATGCAAACAAGGTCATCATAATAACACAACAGGGCAGGACTCGCAGTAATGGGTATAAACTGGACAAATTTAGATTAAAAAGGAAATAGGCAAGAATTGGTTTACTAATAGGGTGGTCGATGAATGGAATAAACTTAGTAACCATGTAGTAAGCGCTGAAACTATCAGTTGTTTTAAAAAGCTATTAGACAACTTTATGGATGGGGACGACAGGTGGTGATGAATACGGAGCTGCCTGGTGTAGGCCTTATGGTCTCTTCCAGTCTCCTTTATTCTTATGTTCTTATGTAGTACCTTCTTACTACATAAATGTACACACACAATCTTCACATCAAAATCCGAATATCTGAAGGAGACACTTGCCTCTCTGGGGGAAGTCGCTAGAGACCCTAAGGTTCCCTAACGGGAAGGGGTAAGGGGGAGGGGGTGTCCAAAGTAATCGGACTCCAATAAATTAACTTCAATACACATTTCACATAGTCTATTCTCCTTCAAGTCAGTTTCACTAAGCAAAGAGCACAGTGAAGAAGTTGAAAGAAAATTACCGAAATAAAAGTCTTCATATCTTGATAACTCCCCTAAACTTTCTCGTATATAATTTAAAGCTCAGAAGAAGTCCCGCCCAGTACTTTTGGAAACACCATATTGGAATTTTAGAAACATTTTTCTCTTTTCGAAGAGGCTCCAGCCACGCTCGAAAATCCACCAAACTTCGAGAGAAGGTGTTGGAACGATGAAGATGGGACAAGGGTAAAACTTGTGTCTTTCCACCCAAGCGGGCGATTTTACCTCCACGAGGATGGCCTCCAGGTAGGAATTTGAGGAGTTCCAGAGGTGGGAAGGGGAGGGCGAGAGGCGGGAGGGTGGAGGGGGGTTGGGACAATATCCCGTCGGTTCGTTCTTGCACC
Organism: Oratosquilla oratoria; assembly: GCF_046742065.1. Classification (NCBI taxonomy): domain Eukaryota; kingdom Metazoa; phylum Arthropoda; class Malacostraca; order Stomatopoda; family Squillidae; genus Oratosquilla; species Oratosquilla oratoria. The sequence goes on from NC_134819.1 coordinate 6,171,737, forward strand.
GCTGAATGATTGTTGACTTGTTCTTCATTTCCTGCCGAGGAAAAGAAGAGTGTCAGAAAATGTTTTCCCTCAAAAAAGGAACTTTTGGTCAGTGTGTCGAGGTACTTGATCATACCTGGTAAAGCCGTTATCATACTGTGCTATTTTTCCTCCAGCCTACAATTGATTGCCAATACTACCCACCTCAAGAATCTTTTCCACCGTAACATCACTATGGGAAACTATTTTTTCTCAATAATTTACATACAATGTTATTTGATATACTAAAGAAAAACAAAATCTCCAGTATATCGGATTCCATCCCAAAATCTGAGGGATCCAAATGTACTCTA
>NC_134819.1:6197068-6219568 GCF_046742065.1 Oratosquilla oratoria
TAAGCGAAGTCGTGTTCTAACTTTTCAAATTCACAATATTTGACGAGAATCTTCAACGTAAGACCGGGGCTTAAACACTTTAGATTTTCATTATAGGGTTTACCTTTGAGTAATAGAATCGACTGACAACATCTAGAATGATTGTATGTGGACCTAGTTATCGCGAAGGGAGTAGTCAGGACAGCTCAAACAAGTGCTCTATGAAGAGTTTTGTTCAATTGAACAATATCTCCCGTAGACCATTCAATATCTCAGTTCAAACTGAAACGCGGGCGAAACAGGCAACGCAGCACAGAACGATAGCAGACTTCTTGCTGCTGAATTGAGGTACAGTTTGAACTTCTCTCTTACTTGATATGTTGAGGAGCATTTCACGTGAGAGAAAAGTTCAAATTGTACTTTATTTTAGCTCTGTGCTGCGTTGCCTGTGTCTCCTGCACCTCAGTTTGCGCTTTGGCTGGTGAAAGAAATAAAATGAAAGATTGATTTTTTTTTCACTGAACACATTGAACACATCAGCTTAGCGCATCGAGGCGGTTGAACCACTAAGTGCTCCATACATGATATATGGCTTGTATAATTATGTAAATGAAATCTGAACGAAGAAAAAAAAATACAGCCATTTTTAGTTCAGTATCATCCAGGGAAGAAAATGAGGACTAAAATTTCGTGCATAATTTTTTCTTTATAAAAGGTTGGTCCAAGTAAAGTTGTTACTGAATGGCGTGAACGAAAGTTTCTGGGAATGGTGGCTTGATTTTGTATGATAAAGTAATGTGTTCTCAGCAAAAAAAAAAAAAAAAAAAAAAACTATTTTCTAATATCCTGCGGTGGTGTGTGGTTGCATTTGGTCAACAAATTTTTTCCACTTTTTTAATTATCTTACTCGTCCCCAAAAACCTTTCGCTGTTGAGTAGCTTCATATTATCAACATGGCTACGGACATTTTAATTTTTATTCAGTCTCAGAACACGAGATTTTATGCAGCAAAGCAAGCTAGACTCCTGCTAAAGATAGGGTTTCGATTCCTTTCAGGTTAAAATCTTGTTCTTAACTATATAAAACCCGCCTCTAAGGAGAAAATAGATTTATATTTACGTGTGTCACTGCATTGAAGGGATTAACCACACCCAAGGGAGGTACAGGGTTCATTAATACACGCACACACACAGGTACACACACACAGGCACACACACACACACATACGCTCTTCTCCCGCAAAATACAACTAGGTAAATGCGCACACACACACACACACACACACACACACACACACACACACACACACACACACACACACACACACACACACACACACACACACACACACACACACACACACACACACACACACACACACACACACACACACACACACACACACACACACACACACACACACACACACACACACACACACACACACACACACACACACACACACACACACACACAACTGCTATATAAGGAGATATATGAATGTTTTCATATTAGGAATTATAAGGTACATATTTGTATATATAGGCCTATGCTCTTTCCATAGATTACGTTTTTCTTCATGTCGCACATCTCGAACTAACATTCACCTGTTTCTCTGTGAAACGCCAGGAAAACTTCGAGTAGAGATCTTGGGTGCTCGGGAGTTGTTTATCGAAGAAGGCTCCTCCCTCACACTGACGTGTGTCGTGACGTCACAGGCTCAAGCCCCGCCCACTGTCATCTACTGGTACCATGGCAACACAGTTATGGACTACAACTCGCCCAGAGGAGGAGTCAAAGTCGAGGTCAGTGATAAACTTTTTTCTTTTTTTCTTTTTGTTTTTTAGTTTTTGTTTCCTAGATAGTAATAATGATAACAGGTAATTACACGTGCAACTAGCAATAGTACTAGTACTATTACGGATTCTATTACTACCAATATTTTCTATTAGCAGTACCAGAACTAGTATTGCAATTTTAACTGTTACGCTACTAGTAAATTTAATAGTAATACTATCGTTGATGATATTTAGTAACTTTATAATGGCTAGTATTATTACTAGTAGTGTAATACTACTTACAATAATGGTGACGATAGATATATGATTAACGATACTTATCACAATAATGAAACAGGTAGCTAGTAAGGATGCTAAAAAATACGCTGATCCCGTTACCATTACTATTGCCATTGCCGTTACTAAGTTAACGTTACTAGTATGAGTATCGTAACTAGTACCATTAAAGTTACAAGTATCGTTTATGTTAACGTGTATGGTAATAGTAACGGTAATGTTACTAGGGACGGTAATGTTACAAGTAATTGTACCGTTAGCTTTACTGGTAACTTTAATGTTACTAGTACCAATGTAACTAGCACCATTAACGTTAGTAGCACCGCACCAATAACGTTACTAATTTTGTTAACGCTTCTAGTTCGATTACTACTATTAGTAATGGTAACGGTACTAGTAATGTTAATGGCAATGGTACTGGTAACGGTAATAGTAATGGTAAAGACACTAGTATCGTTAGCGCTAATTGTATCGTTAATTTTACTAGTTTCGTTAACGTTACTAATACCGCTAACGTGACTAACTCCATTACCGTTATTAGTAATGTTAACGGTACTAGTAACTTTAACGACAATGGTACTGGCGACAGTAAGGGTACTAGCACCGTGAACGCTATCTATACCATTAACGTAACTAGTACCGTTAACGTTACAAATACCATTAACGTTACTAGTATCTATTACCGTTATTTATAATGTTAACGGTATTACGTTAAGGGTAATGATACTGAAACTATTAATGTTAGCGATACTAGTACCATGAACCTTACTAGTACCGTTAAATTTACTAGTAGCATTGACGTTACTAATTTTGTTAACGTTCCTAGTACCGTTACTGTTATTAGTAATGTTTACGGTATAAATAACATTACTGGTAATGATACTTCTAACGGCAATGGTAATAGTGATGGTAACGGTATTGGTAATGGTACCGATACTAGTACCGCTAATGTTACCAATACCATTAACGTTATTAGTACCATTAACTTTACTAATACCATTACCGATGCCTGTGTACTAGTAATGGTACCGACAATAGTACAGTAATATCAACGTTACTAGTACCGTTAACTTTACTAGTAACCTTAACGTTAATAGTACCGTTAAAGTTGTTAGTACCAATATCGTTACAAGTACCGTTACCGTTATTAGTACTGTTACCGCTTCTAGTATTGTTAACGTTACTGGTAATATTAACGGTACTAGTATCGTTCACGGTAATAGTAGTGTGAACGGCAATGTTAATAGCCACGGTAACGGTACAATTACTGGTACGGGCATTGTTACCTTTAGCGTTACTTGTACTGTTGAATCTAATAATACCATTAATGTAACTAGCATCGTTACCGTTACTATTATCGTTAACGTTACTAGTGCAGTTACCAATACTTGTGACGTTAACGATACTAGTAATGGTAATCGTAGTATTTACGGTAACGGTTCCGGTGACAGTAACGGTGATGGTAATTGTACTGACACGTTAACGTTACTTGCACCGTTACTAGTATTGTTAACGGTATTAGTTACGTTAAAGGCAATGGTATTGGCGAATGTAAGTTTACTGGTAGCATTACCTTTACTCGTAATATTAACGGTACTAATAACATTAACGGTAATGGTACTAGTGGCGGCAATAGTACTGGCGACGGTAATGGTACCAGTAATGGTACCGATACTATTAATGTTAATGTTACGAGTACAGGTACATTTAACATAACTATTACAGGTGCCGTTATATTTACAGCTACCGTTAGTAGTACCGTTACAAGTACTACTATAATTTGTAAAAAGAGCAATGATAATAGGTATTTGTAGTAATAGTACTAGTACTTTTGTTACTGCACCTACAATTACTGTCATCCCTAGTAGTACTAATAGCAACAACTATTCCTATTATATTTAATAGTATCAGTAAAAATCATTGTATTACTACTAGTGGCAGAACGAGCACTACCATATAGTCCTATTATACTAGTAACATAATGTAAGCACTGCTCCAGAGGGTTTCATACTGGAATGTTGCCTCCTCCTCCTCCTCCTCCTCCTCCTCCTCCTCCTCCTCCTCCTCTTCCTCCTCCTCCTCCTTCTCCTCCTCCTACTCCTCCTCCTCCTCCGGTAAATACAATTTCTCCCGTTACGGAGTTCACGGTAAAGTAGAAGAAGCAAAAGCAGCTGTTGGGGGAAGACTTGAGGAAGTTGGGGGAAGGGAGTTTCGGTGGACGAGTAGACGGGTGGTTTTTGAGTGGAGGATGGAAAGAATTGAATACGTTAGTGGGATGGCAAAGAGAAGGCGAACATGAAAAAAGAGGTGCATAGGGAGAAATAGAAGAAAGGAGGATTGCAGATGCGGTCGAAGGACATGGGGGGGATGAGTTGGAGATGAAGAAGAGAAAGAAAAAGAAAGAAACATTGAAGAAGAGGGATTAAGAACAAATACAGGAAGAAGAAAATGAAACAGAAAGAGGAAGAAAATAAGTTTAAAGGAGGATGAAAAGACAAAGGAGGGAAATGAGAAGAGGAAAGAGGGAGAGCGACAGTAACAGACACAGGAAAAGAATGAGGAAAGGAATATCTTCGAGGGCTTAGGAGTGTTGGGGTTGGTTGGTTGGAGGGAGAAACTCCAGACTGCATAATGATTATCGGCTTATGCATAGGAGCCCCGAAGAAGAAGAGGCTAAAGCAGGTTGGATGTAATACAGACGCTGTATAAGAGAAAGGAAGTCACGTATAAAGCGGACCTTACACGATCAATATTGAAAAATTATACAATATATTAAAGACATCAAGCTATAGCCCAAACACGCGTGGCTTTTCAATATCATCCCGACATTGTCGATAATATTGTACAATACGGAATATTACGCAATAATTTGATCATGTAGGGCTCATTTCAAACACAAGAAGGTTAACTTTATCAACATTAGAAGTTAAAAAGGTCATTAAAGAGGAAAAGGTTAACTTATAACATCTGATGAATAAAAAGAAGAAACTTCAGAGCAGAGGCAGGGGATAGAGGTGAGAAATCTTAACTGGTTAACGCTTGAGAAGCTGAAAAAGTTAACTTGGAAAGGTTAACCGGTCTCAACGATGGAAATTTAATGGTTGTCTTGTTACAGCTGTGCAGTTACAATATGTAAATACGAGATTAGGCAGCTGGTTGCAAGGGACGGGTGGCTCGAGCAAAGTCTTAGGGTAAATTACCCACTATTGCACCGTGCATCTCACTTCTGTTCACAATTGGGCTCGTTACCCTGTTGAACAAAACCGAATGGTGTTCAACTAAACTTTGTAAGTAGGTCACAACCTTCAAAGGTTAATCCCGGTCAGCAAGGAAAGGGAAGAACTTCGACCACAGCCAAGTGCCTCCTGGGTTAATCTCCTTTAGTTCTTTGTTAAGCGGATCCTACAAGATAAATATTATTGCGCAGTATCCCGTATTGTACAATATTACTGACAATGTAGAGATGTTATTGAAAAATGACACAACATATGGAAAATATTAAATATACAGGCCAAACATGTGTATCTCTTCAATACTTTTCCTACACCGTCAATAATATTGTACAGTAATAATATTCATCGTGTAGGGCCCACTTTACAGGAAGACCGATAACTGATGACTTCGAACTCCCTTGACTTCATGATCTCTCTCTTTATACATTTTCTTCTGCCTAACGCTGTGCGATTTTATTCGGCTTTTAGATACTTCTAATAAAAAGAAAAACAAATTTAGTGAGACCTCCACATCAGCTTTCCCTTTCATCTTTAAAATACGACCTTGCTATGAACCAAAGGGTCTCTTGTTGGTCTGTTTCGCCTTTGCAATATATGATAAATCACTGAAATGTATAGCAATGATTATCTAGCTTAGATGTTTCTTCTGTTTTCACAATAAATGAAAAAATAAAATAATTGAAAAACAACAACAACAACGTAAAGCTACTTCTTTGGTGAAGGCTTGCCTTTTACTTTCAAAAATAGGGAATTACCTTTTACCTTTTACTTCGTATATTTCCAACCACACGCTCCGGGGGCTCTGTACAAGGCCTCCTGCAAGCATTTATTATAGTTTTTCTCCACTTCGCCTTTGTTTTTGACTGATGGAAGAAGGCTTTTCGAAAATGTCTCTCTCACTCACTGGCAACCGGTTCGCTTTTGGGCCAAAGAAATATGACGTGGGAAGGCCCGACCGCAGGTGTTCTGAAGGAGGTCAACGTTCTTCTATAAATTTTTACTTTCGCCAGTGTGTACAGATATGTTTCAAGCATGGATGATGTCAGTGTTGGATTCGGAACCTCATCCCGCAACAAGTGATCTTCGAATTACGAATTGAATGGACATGTGACCCGTCCCAGGGACCATCAGCGAGTCCCTCCACTTTTCTCCCCCAAAGACCAAAGGAGAGTCGTTCCGGACTCTTTTTCTTTCTTTCTTTCTTTCTTTCTTTCTTTCTTTAAGGTCGCTTTACATGGGGGCGATTCTCGTCAACTGTAGTAAATTTGAATACCTAGAAGAAGACTTCACCTACAATATTCTAAACATCCCTAATAACATGTCAACAATGTGTCCAATATTTTTATTATATCTCAGCTTTTCTTGATTCGACATTCACTTTCTCAATACATGACACAAAGGTATTTTGACACTTGGAGATTCAAAAAACAAAATTTTTATAACCAAAGTTCTTTTCTGCTCAAACGAACCCACAACAGTTAACGAGATTTAACCAAGTATGAAGTGGACTTTAGATATGCTAATAACACAATCGTAAAATACTGAGTACAAAAAAATACGTAGAAGCTGAACCTACAAGTATGTATATATACGTATACATTTGCATATAAATGTATACGTTTGCATGTTATGTACACATATACATATATAGCGTGGGGCAGTGTTTAGCATTCCTTCCACATACAAGAGACCCGAAAAGTACAAAAACATTGTTTAAGTTGCACCTTTATGCCATCTTCGGTAAGCCATCAATGGTTCAATATACCAATGTTACATTTCAATGCAGTTGCCTGATTACTATGGCCACGACGAATAGACTAGCATCTAATGAACGTCCAACCTCAACCAGTCCAACAAACCTTAAAATCCAAACTATTTACAACCGAACCAGACTAATGCACACTGGTGAGGTGAGTTAAAGAGGCTGTATACTTCCCAAGAGGCTAGGCCGTCAGTCTTGTAGTATACCACGCAGGATGAAGTCGTATATGTGATAGCCACTCTTTGTAATCAAATATCAAACCGCCTCTGATTTTGCAAGTGTTCCACTCTTATTGTATCTTGGTTACTTCCACATGATATGTGCAAGTAGCCAGCATGGATCCATTTGGCTCGAAGCTAAATCTATGTTGCCTTTTATCCTACAGGTGGACAAGGACAAGAGCCAGTCTACAGCTCGTCTTTTGGTGTCTGCGGTGGGCCACGGGGACTCTGGCATGTACTCGTGCGTACCGCCAGGGTCACACCCTGCCACCGTTCTCGTCCACGTACAGAAAGGTAAGTCAACAGGATCCACAATTTCTTTCCACTCTCTCCGGACACGGATAGTTCTCTCTCTTGGAAAATTCTAGAATTCGGAGGTCTTCCATATTGGGGACGAAGTTTCCTCTCTGACATATGCCGGAATACTAATGAACATTTTAGAATTCCGTGAATTTCTAAATTGGACAATTATCTGTGAATATAGATGAAAGAGGGGTCGCCTTACCACCTCATGTGTGTGTTTCCGCGTGTATGTACTTTGACACAAGATTTTCTTGTAACTCTTGGGCTAGTACATGTAGCTTAAGATGATAATGATGACCGATAATAGGAATAGAATATATATATATATATATATATATATATATATATTATATATATATATATATATATATATATATATATTAGTAGTGTCTTGTACCCAGGCATGTCAGTCATTTACCATCTGAGGTAAATCACAGCTGTTGTATCAAAACAAACACTGTAAACGACGCGTTTTTTTTCCTACATGTGGAGCTGATAGTTAACCTAGATTTTATTATCTTCTTTATAGAAGGTAGAAGTATACGAAAAAAATATTCCTATTAGACGTCATTCGGAGGACAGAACCCAAATTTAACACAGTCCAACAAACAGTTGACACACTACCAAAAGAGAGATTTTGCCACTGTTGAAAAAAGTGGCAAAACAAAACTTCAATATAAAGAGTGCCGCAGTGTAGACAGCTGAGATATTGAAAAAGACAAAAATAATAACAAAACTATCAACTTGATATCAACAAAAAGTTAAGGATTTGAGGATTTTTTAATTTTGGGTTTTCGATTATCCGGATAAAAGAATCTTAACCTGTGTTCTATTTTCAATTGTAGAAAGAAATTTATGTACATTCCCAGATGTTCCATCAAATCCTGCGTTCAGCTGTAGAGTGAAGGAAAAATTTAACACCTGAACGTGATTCTTGTATGATTTTAGTCCCACAAACAGTTCCTATTTACACTTTGTACACAAATACAAATTGACTAAATATTATTCAAAACTGATTAAGATATTCGAAAGTAAACGTAATCTTTGTATACGCTACACTATATATCATAGTCTATGCGCTCCAAGGGCTCCGTGCATGGTGTGGCATACTTTGTGTTATCAACATAGTCTCTTTCTCTCTCATTTCCCATGTATGTGCTATTGATTTTTTCATTCTGTATATATTAAAGGAAGCTGTATAGTACAATGAGCATCGCTTTTTAAGGTAACGATTATAACAACGAATACCCATCACATCCCACCTGTCCCACCTATGATACCTCGGCGTAGTAACATAGGGTAAAAGCGTTGCCAAGTGTCATAGAATTTATTCAAATCGTTGTTGTAATCCTAAAATGTTATACTTGTTGTACTATACAGCTTCCCTTACTATAGAATGATAATAAAAAAAAATCACACAGATGAGAAATTAGAGAGAGAGAGAGAAAGAAAGAAAGAGAGAGAGAGAGAGAGAGAGAGAGAGAGAGAGAGAGAGAGAGAGAGAGAGAGAGAGAGAGAGAGAGAGAGAGAGAGAGAGAGAGATGAATTTAGAGGGAATAGGAGGGGGATAGAATGGCTAGTATTAAATCACGACGTATGCTACACTCTGAACAGATTCCTTGAAGCTCACAAACCATAGCTAAGGGTCACCCATATAGTCAATATGCATTGACAATAATATTGTTCTTGATTCTTAAATATTTAACAAACATTTAACAACCCAGTAATGGAATAACAGTATTGTCATTATATGTTTATTGTGGCTTGACATATGAAGGTAACTGTGCGTGTACATTGCCTTATACTCATGTGCACAGGGGTATCTTATACTATATATATCTGCTTATATATTTCTACACACATGTTTATTCAACTTTACGTTTGAATATATATATATATATATATATATATATATATATATATATATATATATATATATATATATTAGAACATTTCCCTTTTGTGAACCAAAATACCTTTTACAAATGTCCTACAGCATCTTTTCCCGGTGAGAGAAAAATGCTTTTCCCTTCTGAACGCCACAGCAAATAAATGGCTTCACCCAAGTCAAGTTATTTCACAGTTTCTACTTCGAAAACGCTCATTTTTGTCTATTCGCTCTTCTTGTTTACTTGCAGGGGAGAATGAAGCTGCCATTCAACAGGGGGGCTTGAGCACAGCCTCTTCTCTCCACCACTACACCAGCCCTCATCATGGCAAGAATCTTCACCACTACCATAGCTATCATCATCATTTTCACCACCACCACACCAGCCACCATCACCATCTCCACAGCTTTCATTGGAGAATTTCTTCTTTTCTCCATTCTTTTCATTCCATCATTTCTCTCACTTTCATTTCATCCTTATTCCCGCTTTTAGTCATAATTCTTCTCTTTAACTTAAGTTATGCCGCCGCCACCTTTCCTTCGCCCCTCCTTCCTTTCTCTGCAGTGGTAAGCCTCGCATGTTGTATAGTCTGTAACACCGGGGATGTCCTCCGGTTCTTCCCGCTTCCTTCTCTCTCGCTCTTCTTCTTTCTCTTCCTCTCTCTCCTCTCGCTTCCTCTTTTGACGTCAGGGCTCATCACTACCGCCACAAACACCAACACCACAACCTCCACCACGACTACGACAGCCAGCAGCAGCTATTCGGAAAAAGAGACAACGTAGTAAATGTATACAGGAGATGAAAACTTCGAAAGGACAGAGAAGAACTATAAAACTGAAATGTCAAGTTTTCCCAGTAATCGTGCTTGTATGTAAAACGTCGGGATGTTAAAAGGTGGTTTATTCTTGGACTAGGGACATGGTACACAGGACGAACTTCCAGGCTTCAAGGTTCTGAAGGCACTTCGAGTAAAGAACTTACGTTCTCCTGAAGGAGGTATCGTCGAAGTGTGGAATATTCCGTGCTGTTCTTTTTATGAAATGGTCGCCAGTTGTTGGTGGATTCTAGGGTGTGAGTATTGAATCCAGTGGTATGGTGATACCTTGTCGAGTGTGGTGGTTAGAAATAGGCGGAAACCTATGTTCCGGTGGAATATAGTGCTTCAAGAGGAGACGATGAAAACAAAACGTACTTTTCGCGCCAACTTCTCGAGACGACGTCATGTCGTCTGAACCCGGAAGGGTACATTCAAATCTACGTGAAAAACTTTCCCGTTACAGGCAGTCGTTGTGAGAGGAACATAAAACAAAGAAGTGGGGAAAACGTATTATCTGTCCAAACAAAGACATTTCCGGAGAAAAATATATACTTTTTTTATCGTGAATTCCCCGATTCGTGGACTTACTCCCTCCGGTTCGCTCGAAGAGAGAAACGAAAACCAACAACTACAAAAAAATAAATAAAAAAATCAAAAGTGAACGTTTTGTTAACATATTAATCCTGTTGGTATGGGACTTTTTTTTTAACATTCTTTTCAATCTTCTTCACGAAAACAAATAACATACGTGATTGATCCGCAGAAACTAATAGATCTCTGGGAAAATATAAGGTTACCTTCCACTCCATACGCTTGGTCTAAGCCTCTATGACTATGCCGAGCAAGACAAAGGAAAAGTGAGACCAGTACATCAATTCTGTGAATAAAGCAAACTTAAAGACACGGAATGTGTCGTGGAAAAGAAAAAAACAAGTGTAACACGAGAGTGACAAGAGTGGCAATTTGGTCAAAGTACAATCAGAGGCAAATGTCAGATTATTCAAATAAAGTGATATAGATAAGCGGGGAGAGTGTGACGGTAACCATGAGTTGCAAACTATGTACGAGAGAGAAAGAGAGAGAGTGTATGTGTGTGTGTGTGTGTGTGTGTGTGTGTGTGTGTGTGTGTGTGTGTGTGTGTGTGTGTGTGTGTGTGTGTGTGTGTGTGTGTGTGTGTGTTTGTGTGTGTGTGTGTGTGTGTTTGTGTGTGTGTGTGTGTGTGTGTGTGTGTGTGTGATTGTGTGTGTGTGTGTGTGTGTGTGTGTGTGTGTGTATGTGTGTGCATGTGTGTGTGTGTGTGTGTGTGTGTGTGTGTGTGAGAGAGAGAGAGAGAGAGAGAGAGAGAGAGAGAGAGAGAGAGAGAGAGAGAGCCATGTGAGTAATTGTGCAGTTGACAGCGGATCATAAATGATAGACTTAAGCCTCGTACGATGGCGTTACCATGACGTCATGTCGAGTCTGTTTTAGACAATGGCCTCGATTGGTGCTCTGTTCTTCGATGAGGTTTCAGAGTCTGCGCGTGTGTAAGAACTCAGATTTGTATATTTTATAAATATGAGAACAATATTTAGATGTTGAAATGCTGTATTGTTTTATACAAAATCATAATATATGGATTAGTGTAGATTAATTGGAAAATAAAGCTGTTTGAGAAATTGTGATATCATTTAGAATCCTGAATTCCAATAATAATATTCAAAAAAGACTGTCAGAATGCTTTCCAAATGTTATGTAATATACTGGAGAGTAAATAATTTCCATTCCAAAGTGTCCTTTTAGAAGGGAGAGAGAGAAATTGGAAGGGAAAGTGATGGATTGAGAAAATGAGAACAAGAGGGACCCTTCATTCTTCATACATAGGATACTGTACAACTAAACTCTCAAGAAGAATTACATTACACTTACAAAATGGTACACCTAAGACACACACAGAATCTCACCACAACACTACTCTTACCAGACAGACCATGGCTGAAAACACTAAAATCATAGGACAGGCCCAAGATAAAAGACGGCTACAGAACCTCGAGGCCCTCCTCATACGAGACAAGATGCCCACCATGAACCTTCAGTCAAAGGAATTCATGGTCATACCGTCCGCTAGGAGAGATGTGCTTCGCCCGAAGTCTAATACGCGACTGATGACCCCTACTCCCTGACGCATCATTCCAAGCCCCTGATTGGCTGACCCATATACGGCGTTCTGTTATCCCATAGGTTCCCTCACACCACAATTTCCTATTGGTTCTCTTTATGTTCACTATGATCCTCTCTTTTAGTATATAAGTCTATGTATTCTGACCTTTGTCATTGCTTTTGAAAATGTACACTGTGTACGAAACGTCAAGCTCCAGTAAAACACTACCCTTCTCCCTTCTGAGTTTGAATCATGTCCTTTGGACCAGCGATAGCAAACTTACCTCCTGAAGCCAAGTCTATAGATAGACGTATTGAAACTCTACAAAAGAAGATCATCAATGCATCAATTGCTATTTTCTTCAATGAAACCTGTCTACAGGAAATCCTGCTGCCGAAATATAAAAGTATATGTATATGTATATGTATATCCATATGTATATGTATATGTATATGTATACACACGTATATATATATACATATATATATATATATATATATATATATATATTACATACAAATACACACACACAAATATATATATATATATATATACATAATAATTCCGACTGTCGTCCCCGAATTCGAACCAAGACTCGTGAAATATCGGAGCCATTGCTCTGCCAACTGAGCTAACAAGCCTATAAAATTATCCACCCTGGGAGTTAATCTACTCCCGAGGAACTAAGTCGACTGCTAACTGCCGCCCGTACTTAATTTTACAGAGAGCCAAGACCAACTTGTAGCTCGTGGTAAAGCTGGTGCGTTTCCTTGATGGACTTATCGTCGTGATTAACCGTGATTTCATGATTCTCTATTGGTCTTCGTTCTCTGTAAAATTAAGTACGGACGGTAGTTAGCAGTCGACTTGGTTCCTCGAGAGTAGATTAGCTCCCAGGTTGGAGAATTTTATAGCCCCGTTAGCTCAGTTGGTAGAGCGATGGCTCCGTGATTTCATGAGTTTCGGTTCAAATCCGGGGACGACAGTCTGAATTATTTAATCGACATCACCGTCACTGATGATTCTATTCAGGTATGACAACGACGATAAGTCCATCAAGGAAACATACTAGCTTAGCCACGAGCTACAAGTTGGTCTTGGTTATCTGTAGAATTAAGTACGGGCGGCAGTTAGCAGTCGACTTAGTTCCTCGGGAATAGATTAACTCCCAGGTTGAAGGATTTTATAGGCCCGTTAGCTCAGTTGGCAGAGCGATGGCTCCGTGATTTCACGAGTCTCGGTTCGAATCTGGGGACAACAGTCGGAATTATTTGATCGACATCACCGTCACTGGTGATTCTAGTCACACACACACACACACACACACACACACACACACACACACACACACACACACACACACACACACACACACACACACACACACACACACACACACACACACACACATATATATATATATATATATATATATATACACATATATGTATATGCAGAAAGATCACAAAAAACCACACGTGATCCACAAATTTTGCTGGTAACTAATAAGGAAATCGGAAGAAAACAGTAATTCCTAAGCGCTCTCGTGTAATTCATATCTTCAGGGGAATACAGAAAAATGTTGTGTTACAAAGAGGCTTAAAAATAACAAGATTATGCACTAGGAAAGGAACTGGCTTAGTATGAGATGTCACAAGATTAAACACTAGGAAAGGAACTGGCATAGTGCAAGATGACACAAGATTATACACTAGGTAAAGGAACTGGCAAAGTACAGGAAGTCACAATTGAAAAAGAGCAAATCTTAGTACACAAAGTCATCAATAAAAAAGAAATCTAGAGAACAGCACAATTCACCAAATTAATTTTGGTTACATACAACCTGATTAAAATTTTTCTTAAACATAAATTTATCTAATCTATACAGACCATAGACTGGAAGTGAGCATTAAGGGAGAGTGACTGGAGGAAGTGGATAGTTTTAGATACTTGGGTGCAAATGTGGCAGGAAAAAGTGGAGTGAAGGTGGAGGTAGAATGTAGATTGAGAGAAGCGAGTAAATGCCTTGGTGGATTGAAGATTGTAATGAGGAATAGACATTTGGGAATGGATGCTAAGATGAGACTGTATGAAGGAGTGATTGTGCCAACACCACTGTATGGGGCAGAAACATGGAACATAAGAGAAAAAGAGAGGAGTTTGAATGTGTTTGAGATAAGGTGTCTGAGAAGTATGATGGGGGTTACTAGGCTAGATAGAGTGAGAAATGAGGAGGTGAGGAGGAGAACAGGGGTGGAAAAGGAGCTGGGAGATAGGGTTGATGAAAGAATATTAGGATGGTTTGGACACATGGAAAGAATGAGTGAAGAAAGACTAGTAAAAGAGGTATGGAAGGCAGATGTGGAAGGAGTGAATATGAGGGGACGTCCTAGGATGAGGTGGGTGGATGGGGTGAAGGGGGCTTTGGGGAAGAGGGGAATGTCTGTTGAGGAAGGACGGGAGAGGACAGAAGACAGGGGTGAATGGAGAATGGTTGTATATGGATGATGTTGTGATTGCATGAGGTAGAATGGGCGTGGGGATGGGGGGTTAGGTAGTATGTGTGAGCAAAATTTGACGCAGCCCGAAGGGATTTCTCCCCGTCCTCTCATTTTATGCAATGGGGGGACGTAGAGGGGGGTCGCCGATTTAATGAAGCGGCCTTGCTGTGGATGTGCTGTGTCTTGCGACACTGCTTCTTAATCAGGGCAGTGGACAAGGTGCAGGGATGACCCATCATCCAGGAGGTGCTCAGATAAGAGGGAGGGTGGAGGGGTGTGGAGTGTATTCAGGGATGGAATGGGTGGAAATGATTTTATGCCTTTCCCTTTTTGGCTACCTCCCTTGTAAGGGGGAAAAAAGCCTTGGTATATGTATATGTATGTATAAAGGCCATTACTGATATCAAGATTAGAACCTTCAGAATTTTTCTCAATACTACTTTCTATTATGTTTCTATTGCCAAATGAATTACAAGAAATTATACCAGAGGCATTAGTCCAATTAATACAATGATTGAAATTTTTCATGTGGACAAATAGAGCATTGGATTATTGTGCTGTTATAACACTATATTTATGTTGTTTAATTCTACTTGATAGTTCTTTGCCCGTTTGTCCAATGTAATACTTTTTACAATCTCTGCAAGGGATTTTGTAGATGGAGCCATCAGAATCAGCGGGAGAATTCTTAATTATTAGTTTCTCAAAAGTACATGGGTTATTAAAAGCTACTTTGATATTCCATGTTTTAAGTAAATGAAGAACTTGAGAAAGATTGTTACTGTAAGGTAATACTAAAAGGTTCTTAATGTCAAAAGGGGGAGGGGGTTGATTCCTATGAAAAAGAATTTTCGCCAAAGAGAGAGCGTTATCTAAAAATGTTCTAGGGTACTTTAATCCTAAACCTAGTTTAACAATAGACTCAATTTTTTCATCAATGAATTCCAGGCTGCATATCCACAAGGCACGTAAGAACATAGAAGAAAATACAGATTATTTTTACTTTATCATGGTGTGCAGAGTAATAATGAATATAAGAAAACACATTTGTCGGTTTTCTATAAATACTAAATTTAAAGCCATTATCTTCTCTATGGAAGAGGGAATCTAAAAAGGGCAATTTGTTATTATTTTCTAATTCTACAGTAAAATTAATGGAGGGAACCAAATTACTCAGATATTGTAAAAAAGTATCCAGGTCTTCAGTACATGGCCACAGGCAAAGAATATTATCCACATATCTATGCCATATCGCATTAGATGGCAAAATTTCACACAATAGTTCTTTTTCAAAAAATTTCATGTAGATATTGCTTAAGACATGCGGGAGGGGATTCCCCATAGCCATTCTAAATTTCTGTGAATAAAAATGATCATTAAATTCAAATTTACAATTCTTGACGCATAACTTTATGAGTTCAGTTACAGTATTAGAAGGCAAAGGAAGTGAGATTTTGTCCAAATAATCAGTGAGAAAAACAATTAAATCATCTACTGGAATTTTTGTGAATAAACTTGTAATATCAAAACTCACTAACCTAAAATTATAATTAATATTTAAACTATTTAGTTTTTGAACTAAGACTACATTATTTTTTATGGATGAATTAGAAATTGTGCCAACTAATGGACTGAGTAAGGACACTAGCCATTTGGATATATTATATGAAATGGATTTAACAGAGCTAATAATTGGTCTCATAGGATTATTCGGTTTGTGTGTTTTTACTAATCCATACATATAGGGAAGAGAAGGAGTGATGGTAGAAAAACGTTTGATAATTTAATTATCCCCTTTTAACAAATGTTTTATTTATTTATTTATTTATTTATTTATTTATTTATTTATTTATTTATTTATTTTATTCATTTATCTATTTATTTATTTATTACTATTATTATTATTATCTTTTTTTTTTTTAATTCACTGTTCACCTTATTAAGTGGGTTGGTCTTAAGTTGGCCATATGTCATGTCATCGGACAAAAGATCATCCATTTTAGACAGGTAGTCATCCCTGTTTAAAATGACCACCGCATTTGCCTTATCTGCTCTAGTGATATGTAAATATTTGTCCTTTTTGAGAGCTTCTAAAGCCACAATAAATCAATTTGGGCAATTGGGTAATCGTGGGTTAATCAAAGAAGCATAAATAGTGCCCTTAAAATTTTTTACCTCTTCGGATGATAAATCACTGTACCTCTCAAAATTAGAAAAAGATTTAGCAATTTCTACATAATCTAACTCCTTGTTGGAATAGACGAACTTTAACCCATAACCTAGTGCACAAGAGACATCATCACTAAGTTGTTTATCTGATAAGTTCACTACAAAATTGGGATTTGCATCCTTAGTCCAATCGCTGTTCTTAATCAATAACTTCAATTTATATTTCAATTTGTTTTGTAAAACCGGACGATATTGTGTGCTTTGATCAGAGAAGATAATGTGACAAGATTATCTTCTCTGATCAGAGCACACAATCTCGTCCGGTTTTACAAAACAAATTGAAATATAAGTTGAAACAAGATTATCTTCTTCTCTGATCAAAGCACACAAAGAAAAGTTACGACTGAAATTTCTTCAAGATTGTCTTATTGAACAAACGTTGTCTCGTCAATCCTCCTTCAACGCCTTTTGAATATGTCGGACCGTCCGTTTGATAACTTCTAACATATAATTTTTGTTAAACATATAGAAATTAAGAGAGTTGAAATGAAAGAAGCATTTCGTATTGCCAAACAACCAAAATTTTCATTTTATAATTCTATTCCTTGTGAATGGAAGAATAAGTTATTGGATTTTTTTTACGACCGGCAAAGAAAATCTCGTCCGGTTTTACAAAACAAATTGAAACATAAATAAAAAAAAAAAAAAAAAAGGAGGAGAGGAGGAGATAAGGATGAGTGGAGAGCTGCTGTGTATGGACGATACTATTATGCAAAGAAAGGAAGGTTGGGGGATGGAGAATAGGGGGTGTTTATGCGGGTTTGATATTTTGACGAAGCCCGAAGGAATTTCTACCCGTCTTCTATTATCATTTTATTGATCTATTTATTTAGCTATTTATTCATTTAATGTTATTTTATTTATCTATTTATTCATTCAATGTTATTTTATTTATATATCTATTTTATTTATTTCTAATTAATTAATCAATTAATTAATCAATTTTTGCACGAGGGGACGGGGAGGGGGTTCGCCGACTAAGTGAAGTAGCCTTAGTGTGGATGTTCTATGCCTTGCTACATTGCTTCTGACTCAGGGCAGTGGGCGGGATACAGGGATGACCCGTCATCCATGAGGAGCAGAGAACAGAGGGAGGAAGGGGTGGTGGAGGGGAGTGGAATGGGCAGGAGTAGGTATGTGCTTTGGACTTGGCTACCTCCCATGTAATGGAAAAACATCTCTTGGCATGTAATAGAGGAAGAGAAAGGGGGAGAGAGAGAAAAAGAGGGAGAGAGGAAAGAAAGATAAAGAAAGAGAGAAAACGAGAGATAGAGAGTCCCATGGGTGTGACCTTTTGTCTCTAGTTAAAACCCCTCGCCTTTCCCAGCCGTGAGTGGTGCCTCGGGCTATATATAGTACTTCATATATAAAAATCAGTTCCGGGGCAGTATATAATTCAGTAAGACCCGAGAATGACAAATCCATTACTCCGATTCGCTCGCGATCTTCACAAAAGGTCTTCCCCATCGTCACCTTTGTCCGAATGGTATGGTTCTACATCTCTAGAGATATGATTTTCGTTACTAAAGGAATAATCTCCCCCGGCCCACCCCAGATCAATAAAATTGCCTGGTAATTGCTATAATAAGGTTAGAATATCGTAGTTGTTCTGATACGCTCCGTACTTTCATTCATTTTTCTATCTCATTTGTTTATCTGTTTGCTTATTTTTTTCATTTATCTACTTTTTCTAGGCAATATTATCTCACTCATCTTCAGACACAGTGACACCCTTATTAGAGTTAAGGTGATGGCACACTAGGGATTTCTTGTTATCATGCTACTTGCTTTTGTTGCTTAGTTTGAGTAGAAACGACTTCGGTTACGAACTTTTGTTTTTCAAATTTTGAAATGTTAAATTACTCTTGCGTCATATAATAAGCTGAATGACGAACTAAGCAAAGTCAAACTTATACGAATGTTAAACACATTGTTGTGATATTCTTCCGGAAGTCTAGAATATTGTAACCTAAGTTCATCCTATTCAATCGAAGAAGCAAAAGCAAAAAGAATGCTAGCCTAGTGTACCACCACCTTTTGAGTGACAAGTTGTGCCAAATGAAGGTAAAAATGACCGGGGCACTAGTCAGATGATAAGGACATGTGAAGAGAATGAAAGACAGCCGGTGTGCCAAGCGTATGTCTCGTATGAAAACAGGCGAGAGTGAAAGGAGGATGTGAAGGACTATTGGAAACATGAGAATGTCCCGATAAGCCGGCGGTACTGCCCACCTCCAGAAATTTTTCCTCCGTAAAATCACTCTGGCAAACTAGTTTATTTTCTCAACAAAAAATGCGTAGAATATCATTTTATATCCTGGAGCACAATTATTTTCCTCCAGAATGTCAGATTCCTTCCCGGAAGCTGCGGGATGAAAATCTTCTCCATCAGTCGAGGAAAAACTAGGCCAATGTGGTAACGCCTTAATTCCAACATGACCCAGCCAAGGTTTCAATTACGGCCATGAGTAGAGTGTGCATGTAGTAAGAAAGTGATGGATTTGTGTGTGTGTGCGTGTGTGTGTGTGTGTGTGTGTGTGTGTGTGTGTGTGTGTGTGTGTGTGTGTGTGTGTGTGTGTGTGTGTGTGTGTGTGTGTGTGTGTGTGTGTGTGTGTGTGTGTGTGTGTGTGTGTGTGTGTGTGTGTGTGTGTGTGTGTGTGTGTGTGTGTGTGTGTGTGTGTGTGTGTGTGTGTGTGTGTGTGTGTGTGTGTGTGCGTGCGTGTGTGATTGTGTGTGTGTATGTGTGTGTGTGTGCGTGTGCGTGTGTGTGTGCGAGTGTGTGATGTAGGGGAGGAGGAAAGTCCTTAAGCAGCTGACTTGTATTAATAAACTGAAGGTATGTCTTTTTTGGAAACAGTCCTCTTTCTTCTTCGAGTCATAAATTGCAAAATTCAATAAAAAAGAAAAATGCCTTCCGATCAAAAGAAATCTTTATTTGGGTCGATATCAAGATGAAAACCCATTATCGCGCGTATCTGTTTTCAGAATGAGAATTTCTTAAAGATTTCTCAAAATTATGAAGATCAATGAAGGCGAGCACAAAGGAGAGGAAGTGGCCAAAGGTAAGAAAGGATTAATGATTATTTTATCTTATCGGTGATCTCGATAAGTTATAAATCGTTCCACGTATCTTGCAAACACGCCTTGGTTTCCATATGTTCCCGACACTGGACATTTTCACTAAAGAAAATTTCCCTTCCACTTATCTGATTCAAACGGTCTTGGGGCGGCAGTCAAAACATAATTGATACTGGGCTATCATTCCCCAAATTATCTCCCCCCCCTCTCCGTTCTTGCTCACTCACCCTATATCCCTCTCGCTCTCTCTCTCTCTTCCTCTCTTACTCTCTCTCCTTCCCATGCTCTCTATCTCCTTCTCTCTCTCCGTCTCGCGTTCTCTCTCCCTCTTGCGCTCTCTATCTCGCTCCCTCTCTCCCCATCTCTCTCTCTCTCTCTGCCTCCCTCAATCTCTCTCCCTCTCCTTCTCGCGCTCTCTATCTCCATTTCTCTCTCCCTCTTGTGCTCTCTATCTGCCTCCTTCCCCCCACTCTCGTGCTCTCTTCCTCTCCCTCTCGCTTCCTCCCTCTCTTCCAAGCTCTTTCGCTCTCATTCCCACTCGCGTTCTCTATCTTCTCTCTTTCCCTCCCGCGCTCTCTCTCCTTCTTGCGTTCTCTATCTCGCTCCCTTTCTCCCCCATCTCTCTCTCCCTCACTCCCTCTCCTTCTCAAGCTCTCTATCTCCTCTCTCTCCCTCTTGCGCTCTCTATCTCCCTCCCTCTCTCCCTCTCCCTCTCTTTCTCAAGCTCTCTATCTCTTCTCTCTCCCTCTTGCGCTCTCTATCTCCTTCCCTCTCTCCCTCTCGCCCACCTCTCTCCCTCTCACGCTCTCTCTCCCTCCTTCTCGCTCCCTCCCACGCTCTGTCTCTGTCTCTCTCTCTCTCTCTCTCTCTCTCTCTCTCTCTCTCTCTCTCTCTCTCTCTCTCTCTCTCTCTCTCTCTCTCTCTCTCTCTCTCTCTCTCTCTCTCTCTCTCTCTCTCTCTCTCTCTCTCTCTCTCTCTCTCTCTCTCTCTCTCTCTCTCTCTCTCTCTCTCTCCCTCTCTCTCTCTCTCTCTCTCTCTCTCTCTCTCTCTCTCTCTCTCTCTCTCTCTTCTCTTCCTCTCTCTCTCTCTCTCTCTCTCTCTCTCTCTCTCTCTCTCTCTCTCTCTCTCTCTCTCCCTCTC
This sequence comes from Oratosquilla oratoria, assembly GCF_046742065.1. Lineage (NCBI taxonomy): Eukaryota > Metazoa > Arthropoda > Malacostraca > Stomatopoda > Squillidae > Oratosquilla > Oratosquilla oratoria. Next base: position 6,218,433 of record NC_134819.1, read on the forward strand.
TCTCTCTCTCTCTCTCTCTCTCTCTCTCTCTCTCTCTCTCTCTCTCTCTCTCTCTCTCTCTCTCTCTCTCTCTCTCTCTCTCTCTCTCTCTCTCTCTCTCTCTCTCTCTCTCAATCGCTCGCTCTCTCCTTTTGCTCCCTCTATCGCTCTCTCTTCTCACGCTCTCTATCTTCATCTCTTCCTCTCGCGCTCTCTCTCTCTCGCTCACTTTCTCTCGCTCTCTCTCTTTTGTGCTCTTTCTCTCCCTGTGGAGCTCTCTACTGCTCTTTGTCTCTCCACCACCTCCCTTTTTAGTCTTAGTTCGTACTAATTGGATCACGCATACTAATTGTTACCATTACCATAGGCAATATGTCATCTTCGCTAATGGGAGCCAGTCAGCTTACCAGCGGGCCAATTATTGGACCAAACCGTCAACTTGCAACGCTAATTGGTTGCCGAACCAAGAATAACCTATTTTTCCACCCCAACAACCCCACGTCTTTGATACATCGCGGTACAAAGACAAAACGAGTTTCAGGTTTTTGTGTGTTTAAGTTTCTCTAAAGAGTTTGTTAATCATAACCATTAGGGGATCGTTTGTGTTCTTCGGTGAAAAAAATCGGTCTACCAAACTATCTGAGCTTCGCCTCCCCTACCCACCACCCCAATAACCTCGCAATACCCCCACCAGACATCTCCACCTGCACCCCCCTCCCCACCCTTAGGGTATGAGAGCCGTTCTTATGGGCCTAGGGAAGCCCATGGACGCGGCCCTATTGAGTATTCAGCAGGGATTTTGAGTTTCCGCATCTGAGGGCCGCATCTTTGGCCGAAGTGGTTCAGATTGGTCGACAAGTGAACCCAGCAATACGGAGGCCTTGTGACCCTTGGGCCGTAGGTAAGAGGCTCCAGGGTTCTCTGCTGGGGTCCTAGAGGGAGCCCAAATTGAGCTTAGTCGCCAAAACTTGTCCCATTAAAATCTTTACATATTTTTCTTCAAAGGGAATATCCGCCAAATATTGTTTTGTTATTCAGATTTTTTTTTTTTTTTGCTCAAATAAGATCGTCTCGTTGTTGTTGTTGTTGTTGTTGTTGTTGTTGTTGTTGTTGTTGTTGTTGTTGTTGTTGTTGTTGTTGTTGTTGTTGTTGTTGTT
>NC_134819.1:6227068-6229568 GCF_046742065.1 Oratosquilla oratoria
CAGTCCCAGTCTCAACTAATCTCAGTCTCAATCAGTCAATCATCTTCAATCTTATTCTCAGTTTCTACCACAGTCACTTTTACAATCGTTTTATTTTTTTTTCATTCTTAGTCTAAGACTGTTGTAGTCTGTATCGTCGTCTCGATCTTAATCATTCACAGCCTTAGTCCAATATTTGTTAAGGTTTCAACAATAGCTTCGTTATTTCTGCCTCTGTCCATGTCCGTATTATTCACTGTGTCACTGTCACTGCGTATCACTGTCACTGTCTATCACTGTCAATGTCACTGTGTCATTGTCTGCCATTGTCACTGTTTGTCATTTACAGTCACTGCCCTGTCATTATCACTGTCAGGCATTGTGGCTGTCACTGCCTCTGTCTCTATTGCTTTCTGTCTCGGTCTCTGTCTACTCTGTCTACTCTGTCTACTCTGTCTACGTGTCTCAGTGTCTGTTTCTAAGTCATTCTCAGTCACAGTCTTAGTCTCAATGTTATTCTCAACCTCAGTGTTACCCTAAGATTCTCAGAATTAATCATCGAATTCTTCACTTTTCCTCCCTACTTCTTTCCAATCCCTCCCTTATTCTTTATTTCGCCATCTACCCCTCCCCTTCCTCCCTCCTCCTCCTCCTCCTCCTCCCATTCTCACCTCTCCGACCCCATAACTCTTCGTTATCCTCCCCATCTTTCACATCCATTCCTTCAGGACTTCGAGGAGCCTTATCCAGTCACTCCAGGCCAGGCTTGGAGTGAGTATATCCAGATCCGCTGTATACAATCGCTTTGGAATCCAAGTGAAATGTTTACGATGTGGGGAAACTATCAGACAGCGTTCGCTTTCAGCTGAGACCGAAGACGTACCCTGAGGAATTCCATAAACACTTCGGGAGAGGGGGATGGGGGAGGATGGTAAAGGGGGAGAAGGGGATGGAGGAGGGAGGGAGAGGGTGGGGGGAAGTGGGCGAGAGAGGTAAAGGGGAAGAGGGGAAACGGGAGATGACGGAGGAGGAGGTAGGGGCGGAGCGGGAGAAAGGGGTAGAGGAAAGGGGTGAGGGAAAGGGAGTGGGAATAAAAAAAAAAAAAAAAATTATCCTTCATCCACGAGGTGCTTACATGGGATGGACAATAAATGGACTTTGAATGGGTGAGGGATGGGTGTGGAATGGGTACAAGGTGGGTGTAGGGTAAGTATACTGTGAGTGTAGGATGTAGGGTAATTGTAGAGTGTAGGGTGTGCGTAGGGTGGGTATAGGGTAGATGTAGGTGGTTGAAGGGTGGGTGTAGTGGGGTTTGTAGTGTAGTTTGTAGGGTGAGTGTAGGGTAGGTGTAGGGTGGATATAGGGTAAGTGTAGGGTAGATGTATCACAAGTGTAGGGAGGGTGTAGAGTAAGTGTAGGGTGGGTGTATACTTTGACTCGGTTGGCACCTATTGTGAACATTCCATATTTTAACTTTTTTATTTTTATTTTTTTCACCGTCGTGGTACCTCTACCCAGGTCTCCTTCATTGTTGTTGATTTCTACACAAGGTATTTGAAGCCTCCAAGGCTAAGTTCTTTTCCATAAGCGGCGCAAGAGTGAATAGAGGGCATCATGTGTGAAGAGGATGCAAGACACGGGCTAAGAACCGTTTCAGAGAGAATAATACTTTTTACACTTTTTTAATCATTTTCATCACGTCTAGTAAACTTGATTTTATAAAAATAAGTATACTGGTAGGATGTAAAATGATATGAAAATGAAACTCTTTTATTTTTGTTTTGTTTGAACAAAAATAGCGATATGATGAAATGTAAAATAAAATTTATTTTGTGTTTCATCAAATATATTTCTAAAGTAGATTCCATCTTCATTGTTTTTATTAAGAATGCTAAATGGTAAGGTAAAAATGTAATAATTGTAAGCTTGTGGAATATTTTTCTTTTGTATGAAGTGTATTTTAAAAATGCTGTAGAGACATTTTTATATTTTCATTTTGTGATGAACACATACTCTTCCATAAAGTATCTTTTATATGATCATCTGTAAAGCTTGGAAAATCTATATTAATTTTCAATTTTTATTTTAAATAAAAAAGAAAGTGGTTAAGTGAAAATAGTTTCAACATTACCCCTTCTCTCACCCACATTACATACATATACACATATACATATACATATGCATATACATATACATATACATATACATATACATATACATATACATATACATATACATATACATATACATATACATATACATATACATATACATATACATATATATATATATATATATACATATACATATGATATACATGTTCAAGTACATATACATACACATGTACATATACATATATACATTTACATATACATAGACACAGATATAGACACATACAGAGATCACAGGCGGGTGGTGGTCCTGTGCGATGCACAACAAAAGTGCCCATTTTCGGAATCCGTCAACCCCCTCACCACCCCTCCATCAGGAGGTGCAGCCCTGAGGGGCTGACACTCGATCT
>NC_134819.1:6234568-6247068 GCF_046742065.1 Oratosquilla oratoria
TTGTTGAGATAATCATACTTTCCCCTGGGGGAATTGTAAGTTTTCCTTTGTTGAGAATTTGTGTATTGAGAAAAGGGGAGGGGGAGTAGGTGGTGTGGTGTTGTCTGACTTGGCTTGTGAGTGTGGTTGGGGAAAGGTGTCGTAATGTTGGTGTTATTGCCTGATGTCGAGTCAGGGATTTGCGGAGGCATCCTGTGTTCTGGTGAGGTCAGCAGATGCTGAGATGAGCAAGCTTGGTTAAAGGCAGGATGTTGTGACACTCCAGTAGGGTGATGTGGGGGGTAATGGTGGATACTTAGGGTGTTCACCTGAGCGCCTAGAAGGGTCGGGATAGGTGAGAGGGGATTTCTATGTCTTCTAACTTGAGCATAGCTGGGTTTATATATATAGTGATTTTGTGATTGGCTAAGAATTCCAATCCTAAAATCCTATCACATTCAAGGGTCCAGTTTTTGACTACGTAGAAGGTAGTGGGTGCGAATGGGTTAGTATCAATGGTTATAATGGGGGGGGGGCGATATTTGAGGTGAAGTTTAGGTTCGTACCACTTATCATGGTTCCCATAAAGTGTGGTTTTTCGGTAGGGTAGGAGTCACCCAATTGTACACATATAGATTGTGAAAGTATGTTTATCTTTGTGCCTGTATCTATTAGGAATTTACAATTATATTTCCTATTGTGCTCGTGAAACATAGGGTACTGGTTTATCTATGGGTGATGTTATTTGATTGATTTTTTTTTTTTTTTGGGGGGGGGAGGTTTGTATGGATTTCCCTAACTGTCTGTATTGATTCCTGTTGAAGGTTGTGGGGCGTTCCTGTTGGGTGTTCCTTGGTTGTGGTCGTAATGTTGGGCTTTGGGTTCGGCCCTCGTTGTCGGAGTGGGAGTATGTGTTATGGACCGAGTATGGTTTATTCTGGTTGTGATGGGTAGGTTTGGGGATAGATTGGTGGTTCTGTTTGTGGCACTCTCTATCTGAATATCTATAGGAGTTATGTAAAGTACAGTAAGTATAACTTTGGTTGTTTGGTGATTTTTTGGGTCTTGTCTGATTATTACTCATGCTAGCTGACTGGGTGAAGAGTCGTTGGGCTTTGCATTCAGCGTCTGAATGGGATGTTATGTTATGAAGGGAACACACTCTACTTTGTCTAGGGGGTTCTCTGCAATCCCAGGTGCTGTGGGAATTTGATTTGTGGATATCGCACCAAGTGATGTTGAGGTTGTTATTTATAGGTACTCTTGGGTTGTGGGTGTTAAGGGGTCTTGAAGTGTTGTTTATGGAGGATATTGTGTTTATTCTGGCTGGTTGAGCATTGCTGAATCTATCAATTCCACATTTGTCTGTTATGTTAAGGATGCATTTGGATGGGGAGGTGTCATTTAGGTCAATGTCAACTCGCTGGGCCTCTCTTTCACATTTGATGGGAAGGGCCATGAAAAACATGGCAAGTTTAAAGAAATTTGCTACATCTTCTTTGACATAGTTCAAACCTTGGTTATTCTGTGATACCCATTGGAAGGGGCAATTGAGTGAAGCTATGATTGTTTTTGAGACTTCGGCTACCTGTGCCACGATAGAGTGGAAGGAGGAGGAGGGGGGCGTTGCGCATGAACTCCAGAAATTTGAATAGAAAATGAAAATTATTCTGAGGTCTGTCGCTGAAAAGTTTCTTAAGTTCTGAACAATATTGTGTGTATGTGATGTTAGATTCTATTTTTGATTCTAAGAGACGAGAGAGATCTTTATAGTTATCCTTTGGCTGAATGTGGTTATTGATGATATTTCTTTTGTGTTTGTGGACTTCGCATGCTGCGATGTAGTCAGTGATGGTGATGCCACATATATTCGAAAAAATGGGGATATCAGGATTTGTGGTTGAGAGGGTATAGTGGTTATGGATTTGGGTAGGGAGGTTTGGAGGGAGGTTGGTCTTGGAGGATGGGAGGGTGTTTGTGGGGTACTGGGTTGCTTAATGGTCTGGGTTGTGGTTGGGTTCATATGGCTTTGATTTGCGGGTGGAGCGGTAATGCTAGTTTGCAGGGTATCGGGGGGGGGGGGGTACATCGTCCTGTGCTCCATTTGTGTTATTGATGTTCATAAAGCTATGATCTACTGATTCGACTAGGTTCCTAGCCGCAGAACATGATCGGGTATTTTGTGACACTGTAAATATTTTTTATAGTGTAAATCAATGATTAAAGAAAATGTACAAATATATATATGCACATAGATAAAAAAAAGGGTATATTACTTGTTCATCGTTCCGAAGGTGGTTCCTATGGAGCAAGGGGTAGATTGTTGGTTTGTGCTGTTGATGATGTTCAACCTAATTTTTTTATATACATAATCAGTTTTATGTATATATAAATTTCTTGCTCACCTTCAAAGAAAATTGAAATCCGAGATGAAGTATTCTTAGAATATGAGAATATACATGTGTGTGTGTGTGTGTGTGTGTGTGTGTGTGTGTGTGTGTGTGTGTGTGTGTGTGTGTGTGTGTGTGTGTACTAATATTGTAGATTTGTAGTTCTATCTATATCTAAGCTACTGGTATTTTGGAGAGACAAAGTCTGTTCTAGTGTTCCCTTTGGCTAATACATACACTGCAACCTCCGAAGCAACTTCGGGGGTTGCCAGATTTTACATACATATATGCAATGGAGCCATATACTGAACGGGTACATATATATTTTTTCGCGTCGGTTGTGCGACGATCACATGCGCTGTGCCTATTGTAACCTGATGGCGCGAGGTTCCTTTGTTCGAGCAGGTGTTTCGGGCGTCTGACCCGAAACGCGGGGAGGCCTGTTGTTCGAGCAGGAAGTTCTGGTCGTTGACTGGAAAGTCTGATCCTCGGGTCACAAGAGACGACAATAGATTATATCTTGGGAGATCCTAGACAATGAAGAATAATCCTCAATTCTTGACTTGGAGATGTTTGAGTACTTCTCGCTCCACATGCGTGTGTGAGCGCGTGTGCACACTGGATATTGAGTGGGTTGATAAAAGACGCTTGAGATGCTATCCTCACTGTTCTCAGTAATACTGGAAGATAAGAAATATTTAAAGGCCTTTTGCAGAACCTTTGTATCAAGGTGCATACACATAATGTTGAAATGATGGTGGTATCGGGAAATACTCATGAATAAAATGGAATAGACTTAAATGGATGAGCATGTGGAAGTATATGCTACTTCCATTCACCTAAGCAAAAATATACGTTTATGAAGTTGTCGCAAGATTGCGAAGATTATAGTGGGAAGGAGAACTGGAGGTTTTGGTGGAGAGGATTGGTGGTGGTCCTTTATTGTAGGGATAGTATGAGTTTGTGAAAGGACAACCTTTATGTCGAGGCCACGGGGGAGTCTTTTGATATGCTTCTTATGCAAGACGGTCTCCACCAAGTAGTGCAAACTGAGTGCTTTAACTTTGTTCTTTGATTCATATCCAATTATACGATAGGGTACAGAGAGTTTTAGGGAGAGCTTCGATGTGGGGGGGTGGTAAAGGGTGTAAACAATATCTCCAATTTATAGGTAGAAGCTCTGGCTAATTTGTTATGCAAACGGACCATTAGTTAGATGAAGAGTATTATGTATTCTTTTGAGAAGATTATTGAAATTTGCTATTTTGACCTTGATATAATAATTGAAATTGTAAATGGGAGATAATTCTGAAAGAAGATCATATAGTAGTCTTTTGTCCAAGCTAAAGAGGACAAAATGAGGAGATTCCGATAATGACCTGTTGATAAAACTATTTCTACAAACTTGAATCATGGGGACATGTTCATCCTAAGAGGGGTGAAGATCAGAAGTAAGATGTCGTAGAACATTGAGAATCTTTCTATCCTAGGTTGATGAGCAGTAGTGTTGCATTTCTTGAGTTGAAAATAATTACAAATGTGCGAAAGAATGTCATTGTTGTATTGAGTCCTGTTGTCAGAAATCGAAGTTTGGGTGTAGTGAAGGGGCATAAGAATTTGTCAAAAGGAGTCTTTGCTACGTTTTGTGTCTTGTCTGGTAGGGGGGCAAGAACATAGAATCATAAAAAATGGTCAATACAGACAAAAATATATTGGTTTCCAGTATGTGTAAATGGTAACTAAAGAAGATCAACAACGACTGTGTCGAATAATTTAGAAAGGGTAGGGTAAGTTAGAATTGAAACATGACCACTGATATGAGCTTTGTGAATCGCGCAAGGATGGAAAGCGTCAGTGTAGTCATGTGCATCCTTCCTCATTCTTAACTAGATGTAGTGCAACATGGCTTATGTAACTCACTGCTCTTTGTCAGGGTGTGCAGCAATAGGGGAATCGTATATAAGCTTTAAAAATTCGGGACTACAAGTTGAAACGCTTATCTTTTTGGTTCATGTATGTTCGTTAGTGTTGTTTTGGGATGAAGAATGTCACCAACTAACGTGTAAATGTCGAGGTCGTGGGAAATTTTTCTGTGTCAGTAGTGTCTACAGATTCGAGGAAGTATATGACACGTTTCCGAATAGGGTCTGATATCTGCGCTACGGCAACGCGTCCTTGTGTAAAAGTTACTGAAATAGGATTGTGAGTGATGGTCACAATTTAGCGATTGAGAGCGTCTGCAAATAGTTTTTTTTTTTTTTTTTTTTTTTTTTTTTTAATAAAATGAAAGGTTGGCATTAACCAGCGGGCAAGTTTTCCTGAAAAAATTCTTTCCTTTGAAGAAGTTGAAAATATGTTGATTGTCTGCATATATGTGTATCTCATAAACAAGGATGATCTCTTTGAAATGTTTGAGTACATATAAAACTGCTAAAGATTCTATATCTGTGACTGAGTAATATCGCTCGTGTTTGCTGAGTGTACGAATCGCATAGACAATTGGTCTGAATTTTTGCCTTGGTGTTGAATGAGAACTGAGCCAAATCCGGTGTATGACGCATCAGTGTATATTATGAAAGGAAGCTTGTGGTTTGGGAAAACAAGGACGGGTGCCGTGGTTAAGGTTTTCTCTATGCCATTAAAGGCTTTCTCTTGGTCAGGTGTCCAAATGAAGGATGTGTCCTTCTTAAGTAAAGCATTTAATGGTTCTGCTATACTAGCTTAACCTTGAATGTAACGTCTGTAAAACCCTGATAGACCAAGGAATAAACGTATTTGTTGTACAGAAGAAAGGCGTGCAAAATCAATGACTGCCTTGACCTTGTCCTGCGAGGTTAAAATACCTTGTAAATTAAAGACATGCCGTAGGAAGCGTATTTCTTTCTGAAGGAAGGAACACTTGTTAAGCTTCAGTTTCAGACCTGCTTTTGCTAGTAGTGAGAAGACAGTGTGCAGTGTGTGTAAATGTTCGCTAACGGATTTGGAAGCGATGATTACGTCATCGAGGTACATGAACACTGAATGACCCAGGAAACCTGCAAGGGCTGTGTGCATAAATAGTGTGAACACTGAAGGAGCTGAAACGAGATTCATGGCTAGTCGTTTGAAGTTATAATGACCTGTGGGTGTGCTAAAGGCTGTCAGAGGCCTAGACTCTGGAGCAAGGGGATCTGGTAATATGCTGACATAAGGCCTAAGGTCGTGAACACTACGTTGTTTTCACGAACGGAGTGGGAGATGCCTTGTGAGAGATGGATTGGGTGTGTGTCTGGTATGGTTAGCTTATTTAACTCTCTGAAGTCTACTACAGGGCAGAAGGAACCATCGCGTTTAGGGACAACAAAGAGGGGGAAGTTCTATTCGCTGATGGATGGTTCAATAATGTCTTGCGTTTGCTGTGTGGTAATCCGTATGCGGGATTGTAACGTGTTTTAGAGTTCTCACAAAGGAATATATGGTGAATAAGATTAATGACTACAAGTGGTTCCCATTGACTGGAAATGTTATGCCTGAACTTGTTACAAAGTGTAAAAAAGTCAGCTTGTGCCTCAGGGAAGTCAATGGGGTTGAAATGTAATGCATCAATGGGTTTCTGTGCTGTGGGTACGTCAGATATTGTGGTGCAATTTTGAGAAGTAAGGGATTTGCTATCCATGACTTTGATGCGTGAAGGATATACTTCGAAACCGCAAATGTTTGTACCAACTGTGAGATGGAGGGGTGCGCTAGTATCAATGGTAATAAAAATGCAAGTATGATCTTTCTTTAATGTAGAGATGATGGCTGAAAATAGGAAAACACCATTGACACGGCAAGTTTCTGGCATCCAGAGTACATCGGTGGCTTGTGCTTGAAAAACTCCTATGTGGATATTTGTATATTTACAAGGAAACAATTTCTTTAGTCTAATAAGCACTGCGTGAGTGTGTTTGAATGTAAATAACACTTCCGAGACTAGGGTTGATTTGTTGTTTAATTCCTCTAATAGGGGCAGGTAGGTATCCTCAGGCGGTGAAAGGTCAACGGTATTCATTGGGTGTTTTGTCCTGAGTTTTGCTGATTTGGACATGCGGGAGGAGTTAATATGTCTGTGAACGCAAGTCCACAGCTGTCAGTAAGGTAGTAAAGTTAGAATCGTGGGGAGGTGTTTGGATGGCGTGCCATTCCTGCTAGCAGCTGGTGTTTCCTCGTGTGATGAAATCGAGTGAATTTGAATTGGGGTGGGGGGCTAGAATTAACTGACGTTAAAACATGTTCTGCATGCTCGACCACGTTGATGTGGTTGACTTTGTGGGAAGTTGCTGATAACCAATGCCGGGAGGAAATAATTTGCATATACGATGCCATTTTGAGCATGGTAAATGATTATGTTATGTTGCTTCACCTATAAAAATATCAGCAGGAAAGTAAATATCAGCTAGGTAGGTGGTAGCTGGAATGGGTGGGCACTCATCCTCGAAGGTAATGTCTAGGCAGAATTTACCAATGATTTGCAATGGTACGCTATCTACATTGCAAAGGTTGACGTCGGTGGGGGGGGAGGTACCAGTATGGTGACACGTTTTGTTTCAGTGTGGAATTTGTTCAAACTGTATACTGACATGATGTTATCTCGGGAACCCATGTCAAGAAAGATTGTCACTTTTGTGTTACTAGACCTAGCATTGAAAATTAAAGAATGGGAAGATACGTCTGGGATATCCAGGGTATGTACAGGTAGATTTGATGATTGAATGTCTGGGTATGGAGTAACTGTTCTTGCTGTGCAATTAGTCTTTGTATTTTGTAGTTATAAAGGAGATGTGTTACGTGAATATCTTGCAGGAGAGCGATATGGGGGACCCTTGTCTGTGTTGCCTCCGTGCTCGCAGCACATGGCAACGATCACTCGTGCGAAAGCATGTGCCGTGATGTTCGCAATGTCTGTTTGGTTGTGACGGGTATCTATGGTAATACATGTTAACGAGGTGTCCGGGTTTGTGGCAGTATGTACAAAACATTTGTGTTTTTGAAGGGGAGCGTTGGCGTGAGTGATATCGCGTGCGAGATATATGTTTTGATCTCGTGTCATGTGAGAGGGATCATGTGACCTGGGCTATTATGTGGCTGGGTGCGATGTGTAATGACTGGTTCTGTATATGAGTAATAGGTTTGACAGTGTCAGAGAATTTCCTGGAGAACTCGCCTTGTGTGATACTTGATGTGAATGGAATTGTGCTAGCTTTCTGGAGTGTATCTGGGTGTAATTGAGAGAGTAGTCGAAAGTATACCATAAATGAGACCACGTGATCCAGTGGTATTTTGTTGTATGATACCCAGTCTGAGTTTTTGAGGGTTTCTCTGAGTTAGTTTTTAAATTTTGAAGCTATTTTGACCACTTTTTCTATTGTGTTGTATGGATCATGATTTCTTTTCACTTGTTTATTTTTTTTTTATTTCAATTGAATTTATTTTATTTCATTTTGTTTATTAATTTGTTTATTTATTTTGCCAATGAGTATAGGGGAGAAAGGGCTCTATGTTGCTCAAATGCAGCAAAAGACTTTTCAAAGTGCTGTACAAATTCCTGATTGTCCATGGTTTCCTCAAATAAATAGAACTGAATGACGTCACATGCTAAGGTGTTACTTCTATCTATTTTGTATGTTAAGATGCTTATTTTGCCTTTGTCGTCTGTGATATTTCTTCGTGTTATCTCTAATTCAACCTCAGAGAGGAAATTGTATACAGGAATGTTCTTGCCGTTGAAGAGAAGTAATGTTGTCTCATCCTTGACTACGATGATAAAGTTTTGTGTTGTCATGGTGTTTTGAGTGGCAGTTAAATTTTCTGAAGAGTTATTAGCAGGAGTGGACATACTCGTATTTGGTGTATTTGAATTGAACTTAGAGTGGTTTTGTGTACAGGGTCGGTATGTCGAGTTTAAATGGGGTTTGAACACATTCATGGACTAATTTATCAGAAAAAAGGGCTAATGACCAAGTTGTCCTTATGTGATAATGAGAACGGAAAAATATCTAGTTACACATTGCATTGTTAATAGATGAAGGTGATGAAGTGGGGCGAATCGGTGGTAAGAAGCACTGCTGAATAATTAGTATAGTGTATTTGGTGTATGTGTGTGTGTGTCTGTGTGTGTGTGTGTGTGTTTTGTGTGTGTGTGTGTGTGTGTGTGCGTGTGTGTGTGTGTGTATGTGTGTGTGTGTGTGTGTGTGTGTGTGTGTGTGTGTGTGTGTGTGTGTATGTATGTACGTATATATGTATGTATGTATGTATGTATGTATGTATGTATGTATGTATGCATGTATGTATGCATGATATGTGCAAAAAATTAGGGAATGGGACATGGATCGTTGGTTCTTGATACCGCAAAGATCGATGGCGCTAGAAGATGATCGTTGGCTGTTGGTGCAGTGACGTAAGAAGCGTGATTCGATGGTGGTCAGGTCGTCCAAATTGCGTCAGTGTTGGCATGGAGGCAGCGGGCGTTTTGGATGCTGGAGAATGCCGCGAAGAGGGTTTTTTGCGTAGTAGATGCTGGATGATGCAGCAAACCAATGCATTGGTGCTTCATAGTGATTCTGGGCGATGCAGCTAAGAGGGGTTGCCTCGTATTGATGTTTGGTGATATAGGGGAGAAGGGTCTGTTGGGAAATGGCTATGTCCTAACGGAGCTGCTGTCGTAGAGTTGTTGCTTCGGATCCCACGTTAGGCCACCAAAATGTAAATGTGCAGTTCTATCTACATTTAAGCTTCTGGTGTTTGGACAAAGTCTGAGCGGTGTCTTCTTTACTGTTGTAGTGTTCTTTCTGGTTTATATATACAATGCAACCTCCGAAGTAACCTCGCGGAGTTGTCAGATTTTACATATATATACACAAAGGTTGCCATATTTACAGTGGTGCCATACAATGATCGTTTTCATATTGAAAAAGAAAAAAATCGCGTCGGTTGGGCGATGATCACAGGCGCCGTGCCTATTGTAGTCTGATGGCGCGAGGCTCCTTTGAGCAGGTTGTTACGGGCGTCTAACCCGAAACGCGGCGAGGCCTATTGTTCGAGCAGGTGATTCTGGGTGTTGGCTGGAAAGTCTGGCTCTCGGGTCACTAAGTACAATAGAATATCCCTTGGGAGGATCCGAGACAATGGAGAATATTCCTCAAGTCTTGACTTGGAAACGTTGGAGTACTTCTCGTCCCATATACGTGTGTGTGCATATATATATATATATATATATATATATATATATATATATATATATATATATATATATATATAAACACACACTCATATACTCATACATACATACATACATACATACATACATACATACATACATACATACATACATACATACATACATACATACATACATACATACATACATACATACATACATATATACATACATACATACATACATACGTACATACATACAGTACATACATACATATATATATACAAGTAAATACATACATACATGCATACATACATAAAAAGGATTACAAATCCGAATCATGCCGAAGGAGACCTTTTGGTTCATAACTAGGTCGGATACGAAAAAAAATATATAATAATGATAAAAAAATAGAAGTTGTAGTAATACAAATAATAATAAATAAAATAAATAAATAGATAAATGCATAGGTATACTTAACTAGTAAACAAACCGGTAAATAGTGAATAATAATAAATTGGCAGATAAATAATGATAGATTAAAATCAAGCAAATAATAATAAGCAGACAGATAATAATAAACAAATATGAAATAAATGGCAGTCATTACAGCATCTTGCTTAGGTGTTTATCTAAACGAATCTTAAAGCTTTGAACTTAACTACATTACACTGCCTCTGCAGGAAGTTTATTCCATTCATAAACTAAGCAGTTGGGGAAGTTGTTTCTACCCACTTCCAAATTAAATATATCTCCTGACAGTTTGAGACTATCATATTTTGTCGGATTCTCATTCAGTGTGAAAATTTTGTCACTTTTGATGTTGTCAATTCCCTTTAGAATCTTAAAGTCCTGTATCAAGTCACCTCTGCCTCTATGATTTTTTTTTTTTTTTTTTAAGGGAAAACAGATTCATATGTTATAATCGATTTTCATATGATTAATGTTTTATATTTGGAATCAGTTTTGTGGCTCGCCGTTGTTATTTTTCCAATCTGTCAATGTCTTTAAGGAGATTCCGTGACCATACAGTATATTTCAAACATAGACGCACTAACGATTTGTATAGCTTGTAATGAGAGACAAACTTTTGAAATCAAAAGATCGCGCAATCAGAGGCTGAAATACACTGCTTAGATGATTTGAGATCATTAATGATAATTACACCGGGATCCTTTTCACTATCCACTTTTGTTAACGAATTTCCAAATAACTCTAAATAGTACTTACTGTTATTTTTACCTTTGTGCATTATCCTGCATTTACTTGTGTTAAATTTCATTCGCCACTTTTCAGACCATTGCTGTAATTTATCAAAATATTCTTGAATATCTAATTGATTTAAGAGATCATTTACCATTTCGTATAATTTTGTATCATCAGCAAATTTGGAGACAATAGATTTTAGTCCGTGGTCTATATCATTTATATATACTATGAATAGAAGTGGCCCAAGAACGGAACCCTGAGGAACTTTACTTGTAACATTCTTCTATCTGGAAGTTCTACCATTTAAAAAAAATATATGTTTTCGACCATTCAACCAACTACTAGTCCCACTTAATAGGCTATATATATAGTATATAAAACCATACATACTTTATGCTCATATATGTATGTATCCATATACATATACTCATACATACATAGTCATACATACTTAATCATACATACTCATATAAATATGTTCAGATATATTTACTCAACGTTTACTTCGTCTTCATAGATTTTCTTTATGTCACCTTACCCACATAACACACCTCAATTCGGTGACGTGCTCCAATGAGTTTCATTCCAGCTTTTGTCACCTGACCCTTTCATATGGCGATGGGCTTTGGCGTCCGAGTGCCGCCAGACGATATTATTCATGCGAGAGGACTCACCCCGAGTACAGTTTTCCTAATTGCAAAACTCTCCTACGGTTCATCCATCCATCCATCAATTGTCAACTAAAGTTTCTCCGACTGGAAGCCCTCAACCTCACGACAGCCGGTAACGGTCTCCGTGCCCTCACGTCGATTTCTTAAGGATGCTCTCCATACAGTGAGAGTTTGGGGTTCATTGTGTCCCAAACTGGTAGGTAGAAGAGGAGAAGTAGGTCGAGGAGGGAGGAATATGTGGTGAACGAGAGTAAGTGGAGGAGGGAGAGTAGGTGGAGAAAGGGTAGTAGGTGGAGGAGGGGAGTAGGTGGATGAGGGAGAGTAGGTAGAGAAGGGAAATAGGTGGAGGAAGGGAGGAATACGTGGTGAAGGAGAGTAAGTGGAGGAGGGAGAATAGGTGGAGAAAGGGGTAGTAGGTGGAGGAGGGGAGTAGGTGGAGGAGGTAGAGTAGGTAGAGGAGGGAAATAGATGGAGGAAGGGAATTAGGTGGAGGAGGGGAAGTAGGTGGAAGAAGTAAAGTAGATGGAAGAGGGAGAGTAGGTGAAGTAGGGAGAGTTGGTGGAGAGAGAGTATGTGGAGGAAGAGGGATAGGTGGAAGAGTAGGGGGGAGGTTGAGGAGGGGTGTAGGTGGAGAAGGGGTGTAGCTGGAGGAAGGAAGCAGGTAGAAAAGGAGTAGGTGGAAGTGAGGTGTAGGTGGAGGTGGGAGAGTATGGTGAGGATGAGAAATAGCAGGAAGTGGACAGTAAGTGGAGGAAGGAAGTAGGTTGATGAGCGGTGTAAGTAGAAAGAAACTAGAGGGAGGAGGAGTAGGAGGAGAGGGAGTTATTGAGAAGGGGAATAGGTGGAGGAGAGGGAGTAGGTGGGTGTGGAGGAGTAGGTGGAGGAGAGGGTAATAGGAGAGGATGGGGGAGTTGGTGCAGTTGGAAGGGGTGTAGGTGGAGGAGGGCGAGTAGGTGGATGAGGTGGAGTAGGTGGAGGAGAGGGTAATAGGGGGAGGATGGGGGAGTTGGTGCAGCTATAAGGGGAATAGGTGGAGGTGGAGTAGGGGGTGGGTGGGAGTAGTAGGAGTAGTAG
>NC_134819.1:6252068-6262068 GCF_046742065.1 Oratosquilla oratoria
TGGAAACCGTTACTGTCTCCCTTGTGCATGCAGATCTGGCCATACGAGTAAGAAAACTTTCATCCCGGAGGGCGATGCCTGGTGGTTAAGAGTCCAGCATGTCGTAGTCGTCGTCGTCGTCGTCGTCGTCGTCTTCTTCTTCTTCTTCTTCTTCTTCTTCGCGTTTTTCTTCTTCTTCTTCTTCTTCTTCTTCTTCTTCTTCTTCTTCTTCTTCTTCTTTCTTCTTTCTTTTTCTTCTTCTCCTTCTTCTTCTTCTTCTTCTTCTTCTTCTTCTTCTTCTTCTTCTTCTTCTTCTTCTTCTTCTTCTTCTTCTTCTTCTTCTTCTTCTTCTTCTTCTTCTTCTTCTTCTTCTTCTTCTTCTTCTTCTTCTTCTTCTTCTTCTTCGTCTTCTTCTTCTTCTTCTTCTTCTTCTTCTTCTTCTTCTTCTTCTTCTTCTTCTTCCTCTTCTTCTTCTTCTTCTTCTTCTTCTTCTTCTTCTTCTTCTTTTTCTTCTTCTCTTCTTCTTCTTCGCGTTCTTCTTCTTCTTCTTCTTCTTCTTCTTCTTCTTCTTCTTCTTCTTCTTCTTCTTCTTCTTCTTCTTCTTCTTCTTCTTCTTCTTCTTCTTCTTCTTCTTCTTCTTCTTCTTCTTAGCGTTCTTCTTCTTCTTCTTTGCGTTCTTCGCGTTCTTCTTCGCGTTCTTCTTCTTCGCGTTCTTCTTCTCGCGTTCTTCTTCTACTCCTCCTCCTCTTCGTCTCTTTCAAAAGTATCTAAGTCTCCTCCATGCTCATCACTTTCCTGTCCATTCATTGCGGTCTTTCCCACGTGTTCCCTTTATACACTGTGCATCGATTCTCATGTTTCTCATCCTCCATTTCCATAACACAGGCACTCCAAATTAGCAAATCTCTGTTCAAGTTTCTTCTTTGACAACAGTACAAGTGTAAGTGTATAAACCCACCTAACACACAATCATTCTCGTCGCTGACTTGTTTTTGTTTTGTTTTTTTAGTCGCGAACAACCTTGTGAAAAATATATTTTGCCGTTAAGAAGGTGGAACAGCTAGATAGCACATATATGCATATATATATATACACACAAAGAGTTGAGACTAATAACACATGCACTAAAATCTTCCCAGTATGATAACTGTACAGAGCAACTGAACTCCTTCCCATGGAATATGTGAAAATTATAAGTACGTTGTTCTAGATTAGGGGCTTTAATCCTCATTCACCAACCTCAGTATTTTGCACAAGCACTGCCAAGTGAGTGTAAAATAAATAGATTGAATAGATAAATAGATAGATAAATAGATGCACAAATGAAATAGAATATAATGAAATAGCAAACAACAATCTACCACCAGTACCACACAATACATCCACACAAAAACACATTTACAACCCAAATCACCAAACAAGCTCTTCAAGCCAGCCCACCAAATCCACTACTTCAACATTCCTTAGATAACAACCCCACACAGAAATCCCTCTCAAGAGAAATAAGAATCACACTATCACGCTGACATTCAGGTCACCCTCAAGCAATAGAGACATACCAACACAGAATAGTCCTAGGCACAGATCCAGACTGTCTTAAATGCAACAACCACACACTATATGCTACCATTCCCTATACAACTCACCATCTACTCACCATCCCTCTCTCACGAAGTGGGAAGTGAGAAACCCCTGGTAGGGCAAGCCCTGTCAGTTGCGGCAACCAACGCGACATAGCCCGCAGCGGGTCCCGGGAATCGAACTTACGATCATTTGCTCATGAGTTCGACATGGTATCCACAGAGCTACCGCGAGGCTTTCCTAGACAGAAAGGATGTTTCTTCACTAAGTTATCTTTGAGGCAATCAGTTTGACATCTGTTATAGGTAAAATGCTTGAATCAATAATAGTCAATGGGGTCAGAGAACACATCAAGAGACATAAGTTGATTCGTGACACACAGAATGGTTTCTCCAAGGGTAAGTCATGTGTGACTAATTTTCCATCCTTTTACACTAAAGTATATAAGGCGTCAAATAACAATGATAGTTACGATGCTATTATTTAACTTGACTATAGCAAAGCGTTCAACAAGGTGCCCGTCAGAGACTAGTAAATAAAACCAAAGCCCATGGAATAGGAGGAAAAGTGTTAGAATGGATTAGAGCTTGGATCAGTGACAGAAAACAGCGGGTGGGAGCGTTTCTAGCAGGGTTCCCCAGGAGCTTGGTTTTGGTCCCTTGTTGTTCATTATGTACATAAATAAAAGACCTAGATAACTGGATTAATAGTGATGTTAATAAGTTTACGGTCGACTCTAGAATAGCCTGCCTAATAAGGCCAGAAGACAACATCGAGATTCTGCAGGATGATTTTAAATTGTTCACATGGTCATTGAAATGGCAAATGA
The DNA here is from genome assembly GCF_046742065.1 of Oratosquilla oratoria. Classification (NCBI taxonomy): domain Eukaryota; kingdom Metazoa; phylum Arthropoda; class Malacostraca; order Stomatopoda; family Squillidae; genus Oratosquilla; species Oratosquilla oratoria. Next base: position 6,254,458 of record NC_134819.1, read on the forward strand.
ACTTCAATATCTCAAAAATAGATATAGCTTACATAACACGTTTTTAGAGAAAATTGGGTGCGAGAGATATTTGGGAGTTCTAGTGAGTCCTGACCTGAAATCCAGGAAACAATGCATTAGCGCCAGGAATAAAGCTAACAGGGCATTAGGTTTCATTGCTAGGACGGTTACGAATAGAAGTGCAGAGGTAATAACTTTCAAATTCTATCTAGCGTTAGTTAGACCCATCTTTAACTATGCGGTACAGTTTTGGTCTCCATTTTATAGAATAGACATCATTTCACTAGAATCAGTACAGAGGAGAAAGACCAAAATGATACATGGGCTCAGAAATTTACCTTACGAAGAGAGGCTTAGGCACCTTAACTTAGACTCTCTGAAAAGACGCAGAGTGCGAGGTGCTTTAATAGATCAAAGGCTTTAACAAAGGTGACGCAAACAAGGCCATCATATTAAGACAACAGGGCAGGACTCGAAGTAATGGATTTAAGCTGGGTAAATTTAGATTTAAGAAGAAAATAGGCAAGAATTGGTTTATTAATAGGATGGTCAACGAATAGAATAGACTTAGTGACCATGTAGAGAGCGCTGAAACTATCAGTTGTTTTATGAAATGGTTTGACAATTCTAAGAATATAGATGACAGGTCGTAATGAACATGGAACTGCCTAGTGTAGGCTTTATGGTCTCTTGCAGTCTCTTTTTTTCTTACATTCTGAAAGGGAGACTTGGGGCTTGATTTATTGATATGTACAAACATCTCAGTAACTGTATGCTTACTCCTTCTATAATCATATAACACTCTAACCTGTGTACTTCGTTGGAACAGAATGGTACATACCTTGGACATGTTTTTGTGAACTTGGAAATTAGTTACCGCATTTGTCGGCGTTTAAGCCGCACCCCTAATTTACAAGGATGTTTTGTGAAAAAAAAAAAATAATAATGTGTGATCATACATTTATTATAAAGTGGTTTTGTAGGGGAAATGCATGATTTTGTGCATCAACAATACGACGGTATTGAACGCAGGACATTTTTGTGATGCATTTGAAAAATAAGCGCGTATTATAAGCCACCAATAATGTCTTGAACGGAATGAAAAGGATTTATTTATTTATTTATTTATTTATTTTTCTACCCTGGTCACTTTGCTGCGTCATTTGATTATATTCAAGTAGTGGACAGGGATTTAGGAAGGATTATGGATGGAGTAGGGAGGTAGGGGGATGATGTATGTCGCATTTAACGAGTAATTAGCGTAGGCACTCGGCAGAAGCCTCCATTACAAAGTGCGCTTTATGTTAATGTAATGTTGAATATATGTATATGATGAGACCGTGTTTTCGATATTGGATTATGGAGAACTGTCATTAACTCGTTTGCTCTGGTGATGGAGTTTGTGAGTTTTATTCTTGCTGAGGGTGTAGGTGATTTCTTGTCTATTTTACTTATTTATTTATTTATTTATTTATTTATTTATTTATTTATTTATTTATTTATTCATTTATTTATTTATTTATTTATTTATTTATTTATTTATTTATTTATTTATTTATTTATTTATTTATTTTTTATTTATTTATTTATTTATTTATGTATTTATTTATCTACTTATTCATTTATTTATTCATTATTTATTTATTTATTAATTTATTTATCTATTGATTTATTTATTCATCTATTTATTTATTTATCTTTTTATTTATTTATTTATCTATTTATTTATTTATTTATTTTATTTATCTATTTATTTGCTTCTTTATTTTTCAATTTGTTTATTCATTTAGTTATGTATTTATTATTTATTTATTTATCTATATATTTATTTATCCATTCATTTGTTTGTTTATTTATTTATTTATCTATTTATTTATTTATTTATTTATTTATTTATTTATTTGTTTGTTTATTTACTTATTTGTTTATATATTATTTATCTATTTATTTATTTGTTTATTTCTTTGTTTGCTTGTTTATTTACTTGTTCATTTATCTATTATTATTTATTTTGTTTATTTAGTTATTTATGTATTTTTATTATTTTTGCATGTGAGGGACCTTGGCTTTGAGGAGCTCCTTTGTCACCACCATAACCATCACCATCTCCGTCACCAACACTAACAGCACCTCCACCATCAACGCCACCAACATCAATATTATCACCACCATCTCCACCACCATTATCACAACTACCATCACTAAGACCACCATCACCACTACAATCACCACTACCAATGCCACTATCATCATCATTACCATCACTGTCATCACAACCACCACCACCATCACCACCATCTCCACCACCACCATAACCACTACCATCACCACCATTTCCACCATTACCACCACCATCACCACCATCTCCACCACCACCATAACCACTACCATCACCACCATTTCCACCATTACCACCACCATCACCAACATTATTATAACCACTATTACCACTTCTACTGCCGCCACCATCAACTTTTATCATCACCACCACCATCACCACACCATAACCACCACTTCCATCACCACCATCATCACCGCCACCATAGACACCATCACCACTACAACCACTACCACTTCCATCACCACCACCACCATTACCACTACCATAACCACCACCATCATCATCACCACCATAACCACCAAAATCATCATAACCATCACCGTCATCACTACCAAAATTACCACGACCATCATCACGATCATCACCACCACAATCACCAATAACATCACCATCACCATCATCACCATCACCATCATCACCATCACTACCATCACCTAAATAACTTTGTAGATATATTTTTGAAGCCAATATAGAATAAAAAAATAAAAAAAAATCCTTCGTAGATCTCTTAGACTTATAAGCATTGATGCACTTCCCCCCCCCCTCCAAAAAAAAAATCTAAAACACTAAAACACATGACACAGAACCAAAGTCATATTTTCATACTTAGATTGAAGAAAGGCGACACATCGTTTGTCTCCTCAATGTACCACGACTGGTGTGAACATTTCTATCATATTTCCTAAAATCGAGAGAAAATAATCCGCTTGAAAGGATTACCGATTAATTTTTTCAACCCCACTCGGGGAATAGAACCAGTGGCGGAATATATATTTTGTACAAACACTAAAGCAGAACTCAACCGGGCTGAGTATCAAAGTTTGTAGAATATGATTTTTTTTTTTTTTTGTTTTTGTTTTCATACTAGAATTTATCATGATGTGACGTCAATCTTTTCAGCAAGGAAACAAGCTCGTATATTTGTCTAACAGTATAACTCTCTCTCTCTCTCTCTCTCTCTCTCTCTCTCTCTCTCTCTCTCTCTCTCTCTCTCTCTCTCTCTCTCTCTCTATCTATCTATCTATCTATCTATCTATCTATCTATCTATCTATCTATCTATCTATCTCTCTATCTCTCTCCCTCTCTCTTTCTCTGTCTGTCTGTTTCTTAGTACCCCCATATGCGTAATACCGTCTTGTTTTATCTACAACAGAAATCTAGAAATCTATGAAATAGGGGTCTGTAGTTGTGTGAATAATCAAATAACATCCAATGTGTGACTCATATATATCTAACCAGGTTTATTCAGTGGAAATGAATCTCCAATTTACAATAGGGTTTCGTACATGCACTCTCTCTCTCCCTTTCTATCTATCTATCTATCTGTCTATCTATCTACTATCTATCTATCTATCTATCTATCTATCTATCTATCTATCTATCTATCTATCTATCTATCTATCTATCTATCTATCTATCTATCTATCTATCTATCTATCTTTGTGTGTGTGTGTGTGTGTGTGTGTGTGTGTGTGTGTGTGTGTGTGTGTGTGTGTGTGTGTGTGTGTGTGTGTGTGTGTGTGTGTGTGTATGTGTGTGTGTGTGTGTGTGTGTGTGTGTGTGCGTGTGTGTGTGTGTGTGTGTGTGTGTGTGTGTGTGTGTGTGTGTTGTGTGTGTGTGTGTGTGTGTGTGTGTGTGTGTGTGTGTGTGTGTGTGTGTGTGTGTGTGTGTGTGTGTGTGTGTGTGTGTGTGTGTGTGTGTGTGTGTGTGTGTGTGTGTGTGTGTGTGTGTGTGTGTGTGCGCGTGCGTGTGTGTGTGTGTGTGTGTGTGTAAGTGTGTGTGTGCATACATATGCGTTTATACATGTAGTCCACGTGTACACGTATGCACGAATTCCAACATAACAGGAATGAGCTGTTGCTCCGAGCCTTCCACTCAGATGATGAGAATTCTGTTCACCAAATCATAGTGAACCCAACTACTCAGCTGAACAGTATTAACTGAAATGAGAACTTGTCATTTACCTTCCGTTCCTAACCTCAATAAGAACACTTAGTGCTACCCTGAACAAAACCACTAACAGATATTTCTTCAAGACCATAAAACTTGTTTTGCATACAACAGACTCAAACGACCCAACAAAACACCAGGAGGCATTTTCTTAAAAAAGAATATGGAACGATCATGATCATATATTTCTTTGGGGAATACAACATTGAATTACAAACGAACAGTGTGGGAGGATCAGGTCAAGGGCAGCTATTGACAATTTTGTTTAATATGATAAGTAAATCCCTTCAGAGAGTTTAATTCAGTCCTCTTTGAACGTGTCCCATTGATACCCTTTCCCGTGAATAAACATATAAAAACAGCGCAAAATCTACTCATACCAAGTTAAAACCATGCATAGATAGACTGATCCTGGACAGTAAATCATATGTAAGCAGAGCTTGCATGTTACCTCATAGGATGTGGGAGGAGCTTGTATGCTACGTCACTGGATATGGGTGGAGATTGTATGCTACGTCACTGTACATGGGTGGAGCTTGTATGCTATGTCATTCGTGGTAGGTTAAGCTTGTATACTACGTCATTTGAAGTGGATGGATTTTGTATGCTACGTCAATGGAAGTAGATGGATCTTGTATGCTACGTCAATGGCTGTCGGTAAAACTTGTATGCTACGTTATTGGATGTGGGGAGGAGGTTGTATGTTATGTCATTGGATGTGGGTGGAGCTTGTATGCTACGTCAGTGGATGTAGGTGGAACTTGTATGCTTCACTATTAGATATGAGTGGAGCTTGTATGCTACGTCATTGGTTTTGGGTGGACCTTGTATTCTACGTCATCGGGTGTGGGTGTGTATTAGGGGTGGCCAATGAATGAATTAGTAATTTTACAGCGCTACATAGACAATACGTTGGACACGAGACCAAGACTAACTGATGCCAAGCTTACTTAGCACGAGAAAAATATACACAATTCGTCTTGGTTGTCTTATAAAAAGGTGCAAATGAATATACAATGACAATAATAAAATCAATATACAATAATAGATATACAATACTACAAGAACGTATGTATAATACACAAATAATGTTTAATGCTACCATTACAGGTGGAGTTATTTAGTGTGGATAAAGATTGTATGGTATGTCACTATATGTGGGTGGATCTTGTAAGCTACGTCATTGGATGTGGGCAGAGCTTATATGCTACGTCACTGAATGTAGGTGGAACTTGTATGCTACGTGTGATATGTCAATGGATGTAGGTGGAGATTATATGCTACATCATTGAATGTGGGTGGAACTTGTATGCTACGTCATCGGATGTAGGTGAAAGTTGTATGCTCCGTTCACTGGGTGTTGGTGGAGCTTGTATGCCACACCATTAGTTGTGGGTGGAGCTTATATGCTAAGTCGTTGGATGTGGGATGAACTTGTTTGATACGTCAATGGATGTGGGCGGAGCTTATATGCTATTCCATTGGATATTAGTGGAGCTTATATGCTACGTTATTAAATATGAATGGAACTTCTATGTTACATCGTTGGATGTGGGTGGAGTTTGTATACTACGTCATCGGATGTGGATGGAGCTTGTATGCTACGTCATTGGATGTGGGTTGAGATTGTATGTTGCACCATTGGATGTGGGAGGAGCTTGTTTACTACATCAATGGATGTGAGTGGAGCTTGTATGCTACATCATTTGATGTGGGTGGGTTTTGTATATTACATCATTGGATGTTGATGGAGCTTGTATGCTACGTCATTGGATGCTGATGAAGCTTGTAATAAAGGCATTCAAAGGGATTAGAATTAAATAATGATGATGATAGTGAAGAAGAGGAAGAGGAGGAGGAGGAGGTACACTCCACACTGCCAAAATATAGACAAAAAGAAGAATGTACCAGTTCAAATTCAATTGTTGGATGAGGAAGCGTATTGTAGTAATCATCATTTTGAAATATTGCATGCCTGCTGCAGGTAGGCAGAGGAAAGGAAGGAAATTCAAGAGCATCTCTGTGGAAGGAAAAGTGTATGATGGTTAGGTTTTGCAGGAGGTATTCAAGGCAGAGAGAGAGAGAGAGAGAGAGAGAGAGAGAGAGAGAGAGAGAGAGAGAGAGAGAGAGAGAGAGAGAGAGAGAGAGAGAGAGAGAGAGAGAGAGAGAGAGAGAGAGAGGGGGTGGGAGAGAGAGAGAGAGAGAGAGAGAGAGAGAGAGAGAGAGAGAGAGAGAGAGAGAGAGAGAGAGAGAGAGAGAGAGAGAGAGAGAGAGAGAGAGAGAGAGAGAGAGAGAGAGAGCGGGGGGGGGGAGATTCAGAGAAATGGTCTACATAGCCTAGGAACCCATAGAGGGGTTTCTCTAAGTCATTAGAATCGTTTGGTGTGAGCCAGAATAAGATATTCAATTCGAAAACATATTCAAAGATTTAATGGAAAGCTTTCAGTATTTACTTCACGAGTGTATAAAGGTCTTCTAATTACAACATAAGCCTTTAGCTTTAGGTGGGAAAATAAACAGATAAATAAGCAAGTAAATATAGATAAATAAATAAAGTAAATAGATAAATGAATGATAGAATTAAAAAATAAATTAGATTAGTACAACCTATTCGAGAACAAACAAAAACAACCCCATATTAAAAATGTAATAAGATTAAAAAGATTGAAATGGGCAGGACATTTTACAAGGATGCACGTAGATGGCCAAAGAAATTGCTCAATAGTGGAGTGCGTGGAAGGCGACCATTTGGACGACCTAGAAAAGATTGGAGGAGATGCGTTGAAGAAGATGTGCAGATATGCAGAATAGAACCAAGAGAATGGAAGGAGGAGGTGGCACAGGACAGGAAGACATGGCGAGATGTTTCAAAAGCGGTTATGGATCACCAAGTGGCCCGAAGACTAGCGGAGTAAGAGTAAGTACAACCGAATATATACCAATGGAGGGTAAATTTCTCTTTATTCTCGCAGAATCTTTTACACCTAAAAAGCACCCTAAAAGATAACCCGGCGTGCTTTTCTTTTTAGGGGTGGGGGAGGAGAGGAAGTTTTGCATCATACATGGCAATGATGGCATACAGACAGAAGCTGGCAAGTGATTAGAGACATTCTTCCTGATGAAACTGAATGTTACAATCAGCGCCTTTTCTTCGTCTTGATTAAAAAGAATGTGGACGCCACTGTAGAAAGGAAGGGTTAATGCCACTTTTGGGTTGCTGTTGTTTTCTCCTCCTCCTCCTCCTCTTCCTTATTCTTGGTCTTTTTTTCTTTATTTCTTTATTTGGAATTTGACCCACGATTTACAATCGAAAATCATA
>NC_134819.1:6272068-6274568 GCF_046742065.1 Oratosquilla oratoria
CTCCCCCATCAACAAAGCATTTTTAACAATCATTATAATACATTTCCCTGTCCTTGGATGTTCTTGCCTGTGTATGCATGTATTTATGGATGTACACCGCTGACAATTAAGTCCTCGTCGCTCTGAGATGAGTAGTGGGAGGAAGGGGAGGAGAAGGGGGGGGGGAAGGTATAGCGGTTCCAGGATCTGGTGACCTCTCAAAATTATTTCACGACCCCTCTAGGGGCCGGGATCCCTATTTTAAAAACCCTCTGTTCCTACACACTTTCTCCCTACCCGTTATTAGATTCAAGAAGCCTTTTGGATTAGCTTAGGGCTGATGTAAAACTTGAAAACCTCTGCTCTTACACACTTTCTCCCTCCCCGTTGTTAGATTCAAGAAGCCTTTTGGATTAGCTTAGGGCTGATGTAAAACTTGAAAACCTCTGCTCCTACACACTTTCTTCCTCCCCGTTATTAGATTCAAGAAGCCTTTTGGATTAGCTTAGGGCTGATGTAAAACTTGAAAACCTCTGCTCTTACACACTTTCTTCCTCCCCGTTGGTAGATTCAAGAAGCCTTTTGGACTAGCTTAGGGCTGAAGTAAAACTTAAAAAACCTCTGCTCTTACACACTTTCTCCCTCCCCATTGTTAGATTCAAGAAGCCTTTTGGAGTAGCTTAGGGCTGATGTAAAACTTAAAAACCTCTGCTCTTACACACTTATTCCCTCCCCGTTGGCAGACACAAGAAGCCTTTTGGACTAGCTTAGGGCTGATGTAAAACTTGAAAACCTCTGCTCTTACACACTTTCTCCCTACCCGTTATTAGATTCAAGAAGCCTTTTGGATTAGCTTAGGGCTGATGTTAAAAACTTGAAAAACCTCTGCTCTTACACACTTTCTCCCTCCCCGTTGTTAGATTCAAACAGCCTTTTGGACTAGCTTAGGGCTGATGTAAAACTTGAAAACCTGCTCTTACACACTTTCTTCCTCCCCGTTGTTAGATTTAAGAAGCCTTTTGGACTAGCTTAGGACTGATGTAAAACTTAAAAACCTCTGCTCTTACACACTTTCTCCCTCCCGGTTGTTAGATTCAAGAAGCCTTTTGGACTAGCTTAGGGCTGATGTAAAACTTAAAAACCTCTGCTCTTACACACTTTCTCCCTCCCCATTGTTAGATTCAAGAAGCCTTTTGGAGTAGCTTAGGGCTGATGTAAAACTTAAAAACCTCTGCTCTTACACACTTATTCCCTCCCCGTTGGCAGACACAAGAAGCCTTTTGGATTAGCTTAGGGCTGATGTAAAACTTGAAAACCTCTGCTCTTACACACTTTCTCCCTACCCGTTATTAGATTCAAGAAGCCTTTTGGACTAGCTTAGGGCTGATGTAAAACTTGAAAACCTCTGCTCTTACACACTTTCTCCCTCCCCGTTGTTAGATTCAAGAAGCCTTTTGGACTAGCTTAGGGCTGATGTAAAACTTGAAAACCTCTGCTCTTACACACTTTCTCCCTCCCCGTTGTTAGATTCAAGAAGCCTTTTGGATTAGCTTAGGGCTGATGTAAAACTTGAAAACCTCTGCTCCTACACACTTTCTTCCTCCCCGTTATTAGATTCAAGAAGCCTTTTGGATTAGCTTAGGGCTGATGTAAAACTTGAAAACCTCTGCTCTTACACACTTTCTCCCTACCCGTTATTAGATTCAAGAAGCCTTTTGGATTAGCTTAGGGCTGATGTAAAACTTAAAAACCTCTGCTCTTACACACTTTCTACCTCCCCGTTGTTAGATTCAAGAAGCCTTTTGGACTAGCTTAGGGCTGATGTAAAACTTGAAAACCTCTGCTCTTACACACTTTCTCCCTCCCCGTTGGTAGATTCAAGAAGCCTTTTGGACTAGCTTAGGGCTGAAGTAAAACTGGAGTAGCCTCACGAACTTGTACAGCGAAATACGGCCTTTCCATGTACAGTATAAAACACATTACCAAGCGACCACGAATGCATGCATGACTTCCTACAAGAACATCGAAAAAAACAAACATATGAACATAAAAATGGAAGAAATAGTAAAAGATCATTAGGCCTTCACTAGGTAGTTCCATGTCCTTTACAATCTGTTATCCACATCCATAAAGTTTTCTACTCTTATTTTGGAACAATCCATTGTTTCAGCGCAAAATAAATGATCAAGTTTATTCCATTCGTTAACCACACTGTTGGTAAACCAGTTCTTACCTATTTCATTCTTAAATCTAAATTTTGCGGAAGAGATTTTTTTCTGTTACTGAATTCCTTGAAAACAAAACCGCCTGAAATTAGTCTGAAAAAAAAACTTGTAATGTGTGTTTTTGTAACACAGTTACAGAGGGCCACGCGGTAGACCAATGGATACCGTGTCGAACTCTGAGCAGGTGGTCGTGAGTTCGATTTTCAGGGCTTTCTACTTTGGTTCCCGACAGCCTTGGCCAGTTGGGGAGGCGACCCAACATCGGCCTAGAAACCACAGCGCTTTGCCTTACCAGG
>NC_134819.1:6287068-6294568 GCF_046742065.1 Oratosquilla oratoria
ATCATTCTCTTCTTCCTCTTCTTGGTCCTATTCCTCTTCTTCCTACTCTTCCTCTTCGTCATCTTAGCCTCTTTTCTTTTTGATTTTCTTCTCTATGATTTTATTACACAGTCTTTTATCATTATTTTACTTCTCTCTACCACCACTTCCTATTCTTCATCCTCCTTCACTTTCTAACGCCCCATCCCCTTATCCTCTTCCCATTTTCACGCTTTTCAACCATTCTTCCTCTTTCTCATTCTTCTCCCCTACCTCCTCATTCTGCTCCTCTGCCTCCTCATTCTTTTCATCTTTATCATCCTCATTCTCCTACTCCTTTTTCTCTTCCTTTTCATTCTTCTCCTCCTCTTCTTCATTCTTCTCTTCTTCCTCTACATTCTCTTCCTCTGCCTCTTCATTCTTCTCCACCTCTTCTTCCTCATTCTCCTCCATTTCTCCCTCATCTACCTTTCCTCTTTTCCACACCTCTTCCTCTTCATTCTTCTCTTCTTCCTCTACATTCTCTTCCTCTGCCTCTTCATTCTTCTCCACCTCTTCTTCCTCATTCTCCTCCATTTCTCCCTCATCTACCTTTCCTCTTTTCCACACCTCTTCCTCTTCATTCTTGTCCACCTCCTCCTCCTCTTTTTTTACTTCAGCCCTTCTTCCTTTCTTCCTCTTGGTCCTCCTTTGAAGCCCATGTTCTCGAATCTTCTAGCATGATCTTCTTAATCTCTTCCTCTGATCCGTGCCAAACTGTTCTTGATCCTCACCGTCCTCAAGGTGATCCTCGTGATACTCTCCAGGGGAGTTCTCGAGGGTCACTGCTGATCCGCTGATCCTCTCTGATCAAGTTATTGATCCTGATTTCTAACAGGATGATCCTTTTTCGTTTGCGATCAACCGGTGCTTGATCCTCGGTTCTGTATTGTTTGATATTATGTGATCCTTTCCGACCCTGATCCTGAATATATTATATATATATATATATATATATATATATATATATATATATATATATATATATGTTTATATATATATGTATATATATATATATATATATAGATAGATAGATAGATAGATAGGTATAGATATATATATAGATATATATATATATATGTAAATATACATACATACATATATATATATATATATATATATATATATATATATATATATTGACAAGTGAATTTTTTCTTATGTTTTGAATAATGGGTTGGTGCTGTTTGTTCATCAGTATATTTCAGTTTGTTGATCAGCCTTCATCTTTGTTCAGTTGACGGTTCACTTAAAGGTTCCCGTGATTTTGCTGCTAGAGATTTCTCTCATCCGAAGAAAAACTCACCTGACGACAGCAAGAATAAAATTATATAAGTAAAAAATAAACTGACCCTTCGCGTTTGGTGGTAAATCGGTAACACCGCCAACTACGGTGAAGAAGAAGAACTCGAAGAAGAAGAAGAACTCGAAGAAATCGAAGAAGAAGAAGAGGAAGAACTCGAAGAAGAAGAAGAAGAAGAAGAAGAAGAAGAAGAAGAAGAAGAACTCGAAGAAGAAGAACTCGAAGAACTCGAAGAAGAGGAAGAAGAAGAACTCGAAGAAGAAGAAGAAGAAGAAGAAGTAGAACTCGAAGAAGAAATCGAAAAACTCGAAGAAGAAGAACTCGAAGAACTCGAAGAACTCGAAGAACTCGAAAAAGAAGAACTCGAAGAACTCGAAAAAGAAGAACTCGAAGAACTCGAAAGAGAAGAACTCGAAGAAGAACTCGAAGAAGAAGAACTCGAAGAAGAAGGAGAACTCGAAGAAGAAGAACTCGAAGAAGAACTCGAAGAACTCGAAGAAGAACTCGAAGAACTCGAAGAAGAACTCGAAGAAGAACTCGAAGAACTCGAAGAAGAACTCGAAGAACTCGAAGAAGAACTCGAAGAACTCGAAGAAGAACTCGAAGAACTCGAAGAAGAACTCGAAGAACTCGAAGGGTATTTTGAACGGAAATTTAACACCAGCACAAATCGCCTATATAGATGACTTGCGAGAACAGCTAGATGTTGACAAGAAATAAAAAGCAATATGATTTTGATATTTTATTTTCCAAAAAAGGGGCGTAGCCCAGGGCGCGCAGCGCCCGCGCCTAAGGCGCAGCGCCGCAGGCCAAGGCCCCCGGCGTAGCCGGGCCGGCGCAGCCGGTGGGCTTGTAGTTATATAAAAACGTTTATGCTATGAGGTCCTTTCAGTTTAAATCAAATCGTCATTAAAGCAGGGCACACTAATTCAACATTTGAAGACTTCAGTCTTACTGCTAAGTGAAAAACCCACACCACACCTAAACCTTGGGGTCTTCTTAGACTTACCATCCCACACCCTCACAGTGAAAAGTAAGAAACCTTTAATAGAGCAAATACTTGTCAGTTCCGTTTTTTTTTTTTAGGCCGATGTTGGGTCGCCTCCCCACTTGGCCAGCGCTTACGGAACCAACGCGACATAGCCCATAGTGGGTCCCGTGAACCTAAATCACGACCACTTGATCATGAGTTCGACACGGTACGCACTGGGCTAACTCATAGCCCCGTCTAGCGTTTGTCAGAATGAAAGATATAGAGCATGCCATTGCAGCCTCTAGAGCTGTGGTTCCAAAATATCTTTATGTATATGAATTACGTATTACTATTTGGTAATTTAAGAAACCTGGTTATACAAATTACACACACACACACACACACACACACACACACACACACACACACACACACACACACACACACACACACACACACACACACACACACACACACACACACACACACACACACACATACACACACACACACACACACACACACACACACACACACACACACACACACACACACACACACACACACACACACACAGACACACACACACAGACACACACACACACACACACACACACACACATACACACACACACACACACACACACACACACACACACACACACACACACACACACACACACACACACACACACACACACACACATATATATATATATATATATATATATATACATATACATATATATATATATATATATATACTGTATATATATATATGATAATTTTTATGACCATCGCGCAAGGATTCGAACCTGCGCTGTACATGACGACAAGAGGCCCGCCATGACTACCGCCTTAGACCGCTCGACCAACTAGCGAATTCCTCGTATATATATATATATATACATATATATATATATATATATATATATATATATTTATATATAGTTACGACTATAGACCCGTCGTTACGTGAATATAGGCCTATACTCGTGTGTACTAATGTGGCCTTTTGGTAAGATGCAAGATATGCCGGCTTTCACACGGTCTAGTCACGCAGTCCTCTTCCGAGCAACCGTCAGCGCGACGTACGAAAACTTGCAAATTTAGTACTGCTACCTTTATATACGTATTTATTTCTTATTTTCCTTTGTCAACGTGTTCCAATCTTGCCTAAGGATTCATTTATGTGTATTATCTTATGGACCTATCTTGTCAATCTTAGGGACTGATTTACGTAATATTTGGGAAATTGCAATTTTTCTTGGGTTCGGATATCGCCTGCATTAGTGTGAGAAAGAAAGTTTGCACCTGTCCGCGCGCGTTGTGGCTAAAAATTGCGTGGAGCGTAGTTTTGGCAACAACTTTCCAGCTTCCATTTATGTATGTATTAATGTATAGACTTTAATATAAAAACCTTTAACTTTCTTCTTGTATCTAAGATTGACAAGGTAACATTATTATATATTATTTGTATGCCCATAATTTTTTTTTTAAGAATATGTCCATATTTGGCAGCTCTTTTGTTGGCTAGTGGGAAAGTATATATATATATATATATATATATATATATATATATATATATATATATATATATATATATTAGTCGTGTAATTGTCAAGATCGACTCTGTTCATTTACACAGAGTCCCTGCTTACTCCTCCCTTTCTTTGTGTGGCCTTATACTTAACCCTTAAGAGGTAAAGGTATTTTTGACAAACGATTCAGGTAAAACGGGGTCTGACAGACCCCCCCCCAAAAAAAAAATACTTCTACTGCATTTATTGACATAGAAATCAAAACATATGTAATTCAACTTATATTCTTCCATTTACATGCTTAAAAGTGGTTATAATTGTTAGACATATATTTTACTGAAAATTACAAAAAAAAGAAAAATAAGATATTGCTGACTTCAGAGGGTGCTTGACTAAAAACATGAAACATAAAGCGGTTGGTCATCATCATTTTGTAGAGACCAATGTCTCAACTATCTTTAAGGAAAAGCAGAGCTACAACAAATGAATAATAAATGTGTTTCATAAACCATGAAATCTGAAGAAAAAAAACGAGGTAATTATTTTGACTTTGACCAATTTTACGCAAAAATTACGGACTGGTTTTAATGAAATTTTCAGGGAAGGTTGATACTAGGTCCAGCAAACAATTTATAAGTTTTTAATGGTATCTAAGTTTATTATTCATAAGTTTTTATGGCTCTAAGCACTCCTACCCTGACTCAGCAAAACCCCATCCTTCGTTGACGGAAGTTTGTGGTCTCAGAGGGTTTTGAGTTTTCTTGAGAGGACATGAGTCGAGCAATTCATACATAATGCTAGTGATAATGAAGAACATATTTTATTGGATATACTGGAAGTGGAATTTGTGATACTGAAGAATCTAATTGCAGTCATCGCAGATGGGGGTTGAATGGTGGCGAGATGTCACATTTTATGATAATATGAGAATAGTGTGATCTTGTTGTGAGAAGAAACATTAACAGAACAGAAAATATTAAGCATTTATATGTGATACAAAATATGTGATACAAATTAAATTTGAACACAAGGGGGAAGGATAAATTAATCAAATAAAATGTGGCAAAATGTCATGTTTTATGATAATATGAGTATAGCGTGACCATGATATGAAAAGAAATTAAACATTGTGATAAAAGTTAATGTGATCAAAAGAGGGAAAATGGAATAAATTAAATAAATAAATTGAATAAATTAAATCAAACTCGGATGTATGTGTGGGAATAGAGTGGCTGAGGTGTCCTAAAATGTGGCGAGATGTCACATTTTATGATGATATGAGAATAGTGTGAGAAGAAACATATTATTAACAGAACAGAAAATATTAAACATTTATATGTGATACAAATTAAATTTGAACAAAAAGAGGGGAAGGATGGAATAAATTACAGCAGTATGTGTGGGAATAGAGTGGCTGAGGTGTCCTAAAATGTGGCGAGATGTCACATTTTATGATAATATGAGAATAGTGTGATCTTGTTGTGAGAAGAAACATATTAACAGAACAGAAAATATTAAGCATTTATATGTGATACAAAATATGTGATACAAATTAAATTTGAACAAAAGAGGGGAAGGATAAATTAATCAAATAAAATGTGGCGCAATGTCATGTTTTATGATAATATGAGTATAGCGTGACCATGATATAAAAAAATTAAACATTGTGATAAAAGTTAATATGATCAAAAGAGGGAAAATGGAATAAATCAAATAAATAAATTGAATAAATTAAATCAAACTCGGATGCATGTGTGGGAATAGAGTGGCTGAGGTGTACTAAAATGTGGCGAGATGTCACATCTTATGATGATATGAGAGTAGTGTGAGAAGAAACATATTATTACGGAACAGAAAATATCAAATATTTATATGTGATACAAAATATGTGATGCAAATTAAATTTGAACAAAAAAAGGGGAAGGATGGAATAAATTACAGCTGTATGTGTGGGAATAGAGTGACTGAGGTGTCCTAAAATGTGGTGAGAAGAAACATATTAACAGAACAGAAAATATTAAGCATTTATATCTGATACAAAATATGTGATAAAAATTAAATTTGAACAAAAGAGGGGAAGGATAAATCAATCAAATAAAAGGTGGCGGAATGTCATGTTTTATGATGATATGAGTATAGTGTGACCATGATATGAAAAGAAACTCACATTACCAGAACAAAAATTAAACATTGTGATAAAAATTTATGTGATCAAAAGAGGGAAAATGGAATAAATTTAATAAATACATTAGATAAATTAAATCAATAAATTAAATAAATTAAATCAAACTCGGATGTATGTTTTTCTGTTGATAAAAAAGAAGAAATTATTATTTACCCATAAGTATAAATGATAAAACATTTATATGACATGAACAAACCTCAGGTAAAGTGGGGTCTGACAAACCCCACGCTACTCACACCTCAGGTAAAGTGGAGTCTGACAGACCCCACGCTACTCACACCTCAGGTAAAGTGAGGTCAGACGGGCTCAAAAGCTCTATAAAGCTTATATAGAGCAAGATTCAGGAATGACCCTATCACCCCATTAAACTACTCCACTGATCAAGAAGGTATATGGGAGTACATATCTATATGTAATATATTAGTATATTAAAAGTAGAAAACAAAAAAAGTATGGGGTTTGTCTGACCCCACTTTACCTAAGAAGGGTTAAAGTTTCCACTTTTGCTGGACTTACATTTTTGTATCAATAGTCGTACTTATTTCTCGACTTTGCATATTTACGTATGTCTTTGTAAAGACTGTTCTTTTGAATGTCGATATTTTTTTCGACTATTTATATGTTTACATATGTCCTGGCGACTTTAGCCGTTTATGTTCTAAAGGACTCACTGTCTTGTTCTTATATATTTAGTTTTGGCAAATCTTTTGATATCACAAAGGATTACAAAGGCGGAGCATGCCGACAGGAGACCTTTTGATCCATATCTAGGTCGGATGCGAAAAAAATCATATCAATAATATAACAATAAAATAGAAACTATAATAATGTAAATAACAAATAAAATACATAGATAAATGCATAGGTATAGTTAAATAATAAACAAACAGGTAAATAGTAAATAATAATAAATTGACATATAACTAATAATAAATGAAAATCAGAAAGACAAATGATAACAAAACAAAAACAAATAATATAAGATAAATTATAATCATTACAGCATCTTACTTAGGTATTTATCTAAATGATTCTGGAACTACATTGCACTACCTGAACATTTCCTTGTATCGGAACTTTTGTAACTTTGTGGTCGCTTGGCGACCTCTATCTTTCGATCTTGTTTTATATATACATATATATATATATATATATATATATATATATATATATATATATATATATATATGAAATTTAAAGAAATAATTAATCTTTTATTAGAACTCAGAGTTTTTTTTAACCTGGCTGTTCCCCTAATCGTCACAATATATGCATATATATATATATATATATATATCTTTTTTCAACCACAAATCACTTTTAATTCCATGCCATCGCAGTCGAGACTGAAGAATCGCTCGATGGAGGCATCCGTTGGAAATTGAAACGTGGACGAGCCGAGGATTCGAACCCAGCTAACCCGTAACAAAGTTACAGTGACTTAAACCAATACGCTATCAAGAGTAACAGAGAGTACAAG
>NC_134819.1:6309568-6319568 GCF_046742065.1 Oratosquilla oratoria
AGAGGAGAGAAGAGAAGAGGGAAGAGAGGAAGGAGAGGAAGGATGAGGAGAAGAGGAGGAAGAGAGGAAGAGGAGGAAGAGGAAGAGGAAGAGGAGGGAAGAGAAGAAAAGGAAGAGAAAGAAAGAGAGGAAGAGGAAGAGGTAAAGAAGGGGAAGAGACGAGGAAGAGGAAGAGGAAGAGTAAGAGGAAGAGGAGGAAGAGGAAGAGAGAGGAAGAGGAAGAGAAGAGGAAGTGAGGAGAGGAAGGAAGAGGAAGAGGAGGAAGAGAGAAAGGGAGGAAGAGGTGAGGTGGAAGAAGTGGAAGAGGAAGAAAGTGAGGAAGAGAAGGAGAGGAGAGATGGGATAGACGAAGAGGAGAAGAGAAGAGGACGGGGAAGGGATGAGGAAGAGGAAGAAGAAGAAGAGAATAGAAGAAGGAAGAAGGAAGAGAAGAAGAAAAGAGGAAGAAGATGAAGGAAGAGGAAGAAGAGGAAAAAGAAGAAGAGGAAGATGATGAAGAAAAGGAAGAAAGAAGAAAAAGAAGAAGAAGAAGAAGAAGACGAAGAAGAAGAAGAAGAAGAAGAAGATGAAAGAAGAAAGAAAGAATGTCATCCAGTGTCACATCTTCGCATCAGCCAACAGCAAGCATAGAAAACCACTGAAGGGTCCATCTAGCACAGCAAAAAAATTTGCTTTGATGAATGTCCTCTCTTCCTATCTCCTCTTTTATATGCTCCTTTCACATCATTCATTCAACTTCTCTTTTACCCTCATTTTACCTCATGCTCTTTTTCCTCTTCCTCCTCTTCAAATCTCATTCTTCCCATCTCTTCTTTCCTAGTTTTCTCACTCTTCTTTTATTTTAACTCTTTCTAATTTTCTTTCCGCCCATCTTCCTCACTCTCTCCACGTCTCATTCCTTCTCGTTTCCTCTCCTTAGACTTATCTGGTGTTCCTTCCTTGTTCCTTATTCTCCTCTTCATTTGCACCTCATTTTCCCATGTTTTCCATCCTCTAATTTATTACTTACACACATCTCTTTCTCCAATTCCTCACTCTGCTTACTCCATTTATCAATTTTTCCTCTCATTACCCCTACTCTCTTCTATCTCTCACTACCTCTTTCCCTTCTCATTTTCTCTCCCTCTGCCTTAATCAATTTCTTGCTCTCGTTCTCCTTCTTTTTCCACTCCTCAATTCTCCTCATTTCTCTACATATTTTCTATTTTTTTTTATTCGTTTCTTTCGTTCATTCTCACTGTCTCATTCCCAAATCATCATCATCTTCCCTCATACCCTAATTCATTCTTCGCTCGCTCTTTCTCCCTATCTCATTCTTTCCTCGTATACTCTCTTCCCCTAACTCATTCCTACACCTCTCTCCCCACTTCATTATCTGCTTCTCCCCTAATTTATTGAGTTTTCCCTCTGTGTCGTTGATTAGATACGGTGATGAGTTGGGCTTTCTGCAAAAAGACCGTCTTTTGTCTTCGAAAACCAAGATGGTGACGGAAACCATCACTTGAGCCCCAAAGAGTCTCTGAATAAAGAGCACCCAGAGACACTCTTCATAGATTTTGTTCTTACTAACGCCTCTCTATCCTCCACTCTATCATATTTTGTCATTATATGTATTCACTATTTTAGGGAATCTAGTGACACCCTTACGGACCAGAGTTATGTAGTATTCTTTCATAACATTAGATTCGTTTGCTCAGTCCCTCTTTGCTACTGGTTTCTTCAATCAAGTCTCTCCCTTACCACCTCTAAGGCAACTCACACACCGACGCAACCAGTTACATGAAACCGAAATGGGGCGTGTCAGTGTATGTATGTGTGGGGGGGTGTAGGTGGATGTGGGTGTGGGTGTGTGTGGGTTTTGTGTGGGTGTTTGTGTGTGGGTGTGTGGGTGTGTGTGGGTGTTTACCTTGTTGCATTTTACGAGAAGAGAGCTATGCACGAAGTGACCTGCTTTTGTATCTTTCAGCATCTAGATTGATCTTAAATTCTTTTATATTTTTTGCCCTCATTGTTTTCTCATTCCATTTTTTTCAGATATCCACCACTCTGCGTTGGAAATTATTGTTTTTCAGATCTTTTCTATAACTATCCTTTTTTAAGTTTCTTTTCATGTCATCTTGTTTTTGCATTTATCCCACTTTAATATATCATCATAATTCTGTAGATGGTTAGTAGATCTCCTCTTTCTCTTCTTTGTTCCAGGGTTGGTAGTTCGAGTTTAGCCAATCTTTGTTTGTATGTAAATTTGGAGTGTCGGTGCCATCTTTGTCGTTGCTCTTTGAATTCTTTCTAATTTCTTCATATTCTTTTTAGTACTGGGTGTCCATAGTGTCGCAGCGTACTCTAATCTTGGTCTTATCAATGTAACTAATATCTTCTTTACCATTTCTTCATCCAAGTAGTCAAAGGCTACTTACATTGATCATAGTAAATTGAATGTTTCTCCGACTATTTTGTTGATATGTTTGTCTGGTGCCATGTCTTTGCTGATAATTACTCCTAGGTCCCGAGTTAGATTTTTTAGCTTCCTTTGTACCAATTTCATATTGTCCCGATATTCTATTTGTTTTCCAAATTTTATTATACTACATATCTTGATGTTGAACTTCACTTTACACTTTTGACTTCATTCCCAGACTTTGTCCTGGTAATTTTTTTTATTAATTGACAATCTTCCTCTGTACTTTCTTTAGTAGTTTTGTATCATCTGCAGAGAAGTTAATATAACATTCCACACCTTCATCCATGTCATTTATATATACGGCAAAGATTATTGGAGCCAATACAGAACCCTGCGGGACTCCACTTATCATCTCTTCCCGGGTCGAGTTTTTGTCTTTAAGTAGCACCCTAATTTTTCTCCCGTTCAAGAAATCTTCCATCTATTCCAATAACCTTACTCGTTCTCCACCGATTGTTTCAAATTTTCTTAGTAGCTTTTTGTAAATCTAAGAAGACACAATCTGCTCATCCGTCCCTTTCTTATATTATTTCTATTAGTCTCGAGTTAAAGTAATTCAAGTTTGTGGAACATGATCTTCCACATCTAAACTCAAATTGTTTTTGATTTGATATATTATTCTCTTCCAAATGTTTAATTCATTAACTTTTGATAACTTTTTCGCATATTTTTGTTATTGTACTTGTAAGGGAGACCGGTCTATAGGTTGGATTTTCCTTGTCCCCTCCTTTGTATATTGGTACAATATTTGCAGTTTTCCAATCTTGTGGTACTTTTCCTCCCCTGAGTGAGAAATCAATGATCTTGTGCATTTTGTCCGTTAATTCATCTATACATTACTTTAAATATCCAATTTGCAATTCCATCCGGCCCACGTGATTTTCTGAATTCAAGGTTTTTTATTTGGGCCCTTATTTCTTTCTATGTCACAGTCATTTCTTTCATTGTATATATCATTTCCGGTATAAATTAATACCAATACGAAATATTACCCGTATGTGGCACATTGAAAAAAAGTCGGTCCGCCACATCAAATATTTTGAGAAACACTGTTCTACAGAATAAATGACAAATATTGCATTGTGTCAACCATAACTAGCGCCTCTATCTATGAGCCCATTATCGCGACAAAAGACCACGAAATCTTAGGCAGCTTGCACGCCGACGAAACTAATTGCATGAAACTGATCGCAAACACACTTCCTCCCAATTTTGTGTACTTTCAATTATGAATACAGATTTAAAATGTTTGTTTATTATTTCAACCATTTCTACATCATCTATACATTCATTATTTCCTTCATGCACTGTCACTATTTCATGTTTATCTTTTAGTTTGTCATTCACATACCTGTGCAATAGTTTAGGTTGGTCCTTACATTTTTATACTATGTGTGTGTGTGCGTGTGATTGTGCGTGCGTGCGTGTGTGTGTGTGTGTGTGTGTGTGTGTGTGTGTGTGTGTGTGTGTGTGTGTGTGTGTGTGTGTGTGTGTGTGTGTGTGTGTGTGTGTGTGTGTGTGTGTGTGTGTGTGTGTGTGTGTGTGTGTGTGTGTGTGTGTGTGTGTGTGTGTGTCTGTGTGTGTGTGTATACACTATGTGGGGTGCGGGGAGATGCTTGTGCCTGTATATGTGTGTTTGCGATCAGTTTCATGCAATTAGTTTCGTCGGCGTGCAAGCTGCCTAAGATTTCGTGGTCTTTTGTCGCGATAATGGGCTCATAGATAGAGGCGCTAGTTATGGTTGACACAATGCAATATTTGTCATTTATTCTGTAGAACAGTGTTTCTCAAAATATTTGATGTGGCGGACCGACTTTTTTTCAATGTGCCACATACGGGTAATATTTCGTATTTATATTAATTTATACCGGAAACGATATATACAATGAATATAATAAAAGTTGACAATTTTTTATCTTCTATTTATTTTGTAAACCAAAATACAATATCAAAACATATAAAAAAGTAATAGAAAATAGCGAGCAGTTTTTAACACAAAAATAAAAATTATATAACTTTAATCTTTACTAGCGTGAAAGGTGAGCCTGGATCTAATTTGTTAGTTTATCCTGTCATGGTTTAATTGAAGACAGTACCACTTGCAACAATTTATCCTCCATACTAACACTTAAATCATCTTGCAGTGGAATAAATGGATTTTGGATCCATCCATTCCCTTTCTGTGGACTTTCTTCTACTGGGAAGTAAAACTGAAACCGGTCTGACAGATTCGTCAAGTGTTCACTGATGACATTTTGTAAAGATGTTGTATCAAGGTCTTCGCCTGCATCACCAATGATTGTCGCTAATTGATGAAACATGTCATACCAGTCTCTTAACACTCGACTTTTCCATGCTTCTAGTTTCGTTTCTGTCCCTCGATTTTGTCTGCCATTGTAAAACACGAAGCCATTCCCAATATGGAGATGTTGAGATCATTAAAGATGACAAAGATATCAGCCAAATAAGCCAGCTTGGCTAGCCAATCCACATCTGTGAACAATTGTGACCTTTTTTTTTTTTTTTTGTCCTAAAGAAACTCATAAAGCTCGTTTCGTAGCTCAAATATTCTTGACAAGACTTTCCCCTCGATAGCTAACGTACATCGACAGGCAATAGAAGCTGTTTGTCGGCATGCAATATGAGCTGTTTGTGATCTAGTTCCCATATTATCACATAATGTAGTGAATAGTCTCAAATCTAAAACATTCGCCTTTATATGGTTCACAATTTTTATAATCTCGCTGAGTACCCTCTTTAGTTCTGCGAACTTTTTTCCAAGACTTTTTCGTTGAAGGGAGCAGTGCGTTGACTTTCATTCTGGGGCATGCCCCTTAATCTGGGTAACCACTCACAGTCTTGGATACTTCAGAACTAGTTGTTTTTGTTGGTAGTGAAGCAGAAAAAAAAATCCTTCAAATCATCTCCATGTTCAAAGCGCACATACACCATCAGAATTGCCTGATTAGCAAAGTCTGTACATTCATCAGGCTGCAAAGAAATATACTTTGCTAATTTGATTTGTTCTATGAGCTGATCTTCCATATCGTGAACCAGATCGTGAATTTGTCGAGCTAAAGTGTCATTTAAAAGTGGTACTTGAGCCACTTTCTTTGCCTCTGGCTCGCCTAGCATTTCCATGTAGACATCTTTAAAGCAGCCTATCACTATCGCCTCACCGATTGTGTATGGCTTTTCAGCCATGACAACTCGAAGTGTTATTTTATAAGAAGCCCATTAAGCATAAGTATTTATGAGTGACATTTCAAAGATCTACTTCTGTCGACCTTTTAAATCGACATGGTTTCTTTCAAAGAACTTTTTTGGCTTTTAACTCCTTTCTTTGTTTTGTATTTAAATGTTTCTTGAGATTTGACGGCTTCATTGACTCGTTAGCCAACACTTCTCCACAAATTACACCCTATGGTTTTTGCATTCCCAAGTCATTCGTGGCTACAAAACCGAATTGAAAGTTTGAGGAGTCATATTTCCGAATAAAGCTAGTACGAATCGTTTTCCCCTGCAATACTTCGGTTTTATTTACATCGCCGTCATCTGATTCAAAATAACTTACGGGCTCAGCAACCGGATGTTTCGGCTTGATAATTATGTCCATAGGGCCTCGCTTTGCAATCAGTAGGTTATAAGAGGACCCAAAGTGACAAACGCGCAGATATCCGTACGATGCTCTCTGTTACTTTTTGATGGTGACTGCGGGTGACCCGTTGTGGCCACACTCAAAATCTGACAACATAAGTTTAAATTTACTTTAATTCATGTTATAAACAGTCACCATGGAAATACTTGTTGACTAGATATGCGTAACAGATCACCAGTAAGCTATAGTAAATAGAATGTATATTGTCATATCACACATATACTACATTTACTTACATAATCTCTACCACAACCGGAAGTACCACGCGTCACCACCGTCCAACTGATATGTCGTTTACTTCTGCAATACGTCGTTTTGTCACCGAAACTGGTGCTGCACGCTCCATTTTCTGTTATGTGATTTTCTTTCTTCATAGAAAACTATGATATATTATCAACTTATATATTTACTATCAGGTTAATTTACCTATTATTGTCCTATAATTTTCACCCAAAGTTTTCATTGCATAAGGGCAAATTACTGAAACTAGCATTCACAGCCTAGACTTTTCTTGAAATTCCTTAGATTCTACTAATTCCTCAAATAATTACTTAGCATGGCCTGGACACTGGTTGCGTACCGCTATCTGATGGCTCGCATGCCTTTGAGTAGCACTGCTCTAGATTACTTCTTTTGTTTATAACTGCTCTCCTCTCTCTCTCTCTCTCTCTCTCTCTCTCTCTCTCTCTCTCTCCTCTCTCTCTCCTCTCTCTCTCTCTCTCTCTCTCCTCTCTCTCTCTCTCTCTCTCACTCTCTCTCTCTCTCTCTCTCTCTCTCTCTCTCTCTCTCTCTCTCTCTCTCTCTCTCTCTCTCTCTCTCTCTCTCTCTCTCTCTCTCTCTCTCTCTCCTCTCTCTCTCTCTCTCCTCTCCTCTCTCTCTCTCTCACTCTCTCTCTCTCTATCTCTCTCTCTCTCTCTCTCTCTCTCTCTCTCTCTCTCTCTCTCTCTCTCTCTCTCTCTCTCTCTCTCTCTCTCTCTCTCTCTCTCTTCTCTTTATTTTATTCGCGTCTATTATCTTCCTACTCTTTCCTCCCTCCCCCTCCCTCCCTCCCTCCCTCCCTTCCCCCCCTCCCTCCCCTCTCCTTTCGCCAAAGATGAAGTCTCTCCTCCTTCCTCTCCCTCCTTCTTTCCCCCTCCTTTTCCCTCCTCTCTGCCACTTTCTCCAACTTCTTCCTCTACTCTCCCTTGTTCTCTCTCCCATTTTTCATCTTCTCCCCCCCTCCTCTCCCCCTTCTCCAAATTCTTCCCCTCCTCTCCCTTCTCCAACTTTCCCCCCTCTCCCCCTTTCCCAGCTTCTTCCCCTCTCGTCTCCCCTTTCTCCAACTTCTTCCCATTTCTTCTCCCCCTTCACCAACTTCTTTCCCCTCTTCCAACTTCTTCCCCTCTCCTCTCCCCTTTCTCCAACTTCTTCCCCCTTCCTCTCCCGTTCTCCAACTTCCTCCAACCTCCTCTCCCATTCTCCAACTTTCTCCAACCTCCTCTCCCATTCTCCAACTTATTCTCCCTCCTCTCCCTTCCTCCATTTTTCCCTCAGTTTTACACAGCTGAACCCTCAGGAACCTGTTCTCAATTATTGCTGACCTTCCTTCCCCTTCTCCTTCCTTGCTCTATCCTCTTTCATCTTCCTTTCCCCTCTTCCCTCTAGTTTGCCTCAGGCGCCTTCCCAAAATTACTTATACACCTCTTTCCCCTCACCTCCTCACCTTTCCCCTCTTCTCCTCTCCCCTCCCTTTTTTCGCCATCCCTTTTACTCTTTTGTCCTCCCCTCTTCTTCCTTATCCTTGTTCACCTCCCGGTTCCTCAATTTCTTCTTTCTCTTCCGAACTCATCCCTCTCTCCTCACCTTTCCCCTCTTCTCCTCTCCCCTCCCTCTTCTCGCCACCTCTTTTACTCTCTTCCCCTTCCTTCCTCTTCCTCGTCCTTGCTTCTCTCCCTCTTCCTGTCTTTCCTCTTTCTTTTCCTTACCTCCTCTCTTCCACCTCCCCTCCTTCTCTTATAGTCTTTCTTATTCTTCTCTTTCTTTCCTACTCTTACTCATATTTTTCCTCTCCTTTCCCTTCCTCTCCTTTATCTTAAGTTTCTTTCCTGTGTTTTCCTTACTCTACCCTCTCTTGTTCTCCCTCATCTTTCTTTCCTCTTACCATCTCCTCCTCTTCCACCTTTCATCATGACCCTCTCCCCTTCACTTCATTAGTCCCATCTTTCCCTTTCTCTTTCTCTATCTTCACTCCTCCTCTTCATTTCTCTCAAATCACATACCTTCTCTTCTCCCTTTTATCTATCCTTCTGTTCCTTGCCTTCCCCTATCCACTCATTCCGTTTGCCATTTCCTCCTCCTCCTTTTTCTTGCTCTCCTTTCTATGTTTACCTCCTCCCCTCTTCTCTTCTTTATATTCTCTTTTAAGGCATTACTTTCTCTTGTCTCTTTTAATCCTTATATTCTCATGACCTCAGTGTAAGTTGCTTCATTTCATATTATTCATCCTCCTACCCCTTCTCCCCTAATATCTTCTATTCGCTTCCTCCTATTTCCTTTTCCACTTCCTTCATTCCTCTTCCTTGGCGTCCTCTCCCCTGCCTCTTCTCCCCTCCCATTCCTCCTATTCTTCCCTTCCTTCCTCTTCCTCCTCTCATGTCTTGTATTCAATATCCTTTTGCATCCTCCTCTTCAATTTCCCTCCTTCTCCTCCTCTTCCTCTGCCTCACATCTCTCTCCCTCTCGCTTTCTCTCTCTCTCTCTCTCTCTCTCTCTCTCTCTCTCTCTCTCTCTCTCTCTCTCTCTCTCTCTCTCTCTCTCTCTCTCCCTCACTCTCTCTCCCTCTCTCTTCCTCTCTCTCCCCTTTCTCCCTCTGTCTCTCTCCCCTCCTCTCTCTCTCTCTCTCTCTCTCTCTCTCTCTCTCTCTCTCTCTCTCTCTCTCTCTCTCTCTCTCTCTCTCTCTCTCTCTCTCTCTCTCTCTCTCTCTCTCTCTCTCTCTCTCTCTCTCTCTCTCTCTCTCTCTCTCTCTCGGTCCCTCAGGAGGGGCATCAAAGAGAGACGTCTCCCCATAGCTCATCTCCAAATCCAATCAGCACTCGCTTCCATCTGCAGATGCAGCCCTGAGAGGCTGGCATTCAGTCTCCGAAGTGACCCTAGGATCTCTATAAAATTCTATTGTATTTTCTCCATATTTTTTTACATGTGGAGAGCTGACAACCGACGGCTGCTCCCCTTCCCCTATAACTTTCCGCCAGTGACATACAACCAGTCCCACACTAATACAACACAGACAACAACCCAATGCTGGGAGTGCCCGGGGACTATTAC
The DNA here is from genome assembly GCF_046742065.1 of Oratosquilla oratoria. Lineage (NCBI taxonomy): Eukaryota > Metazoa > Arthropoda > Malacostraca > Stomatopoda > Squillidae > Oratosquilla > Oratosquilla oratoria. Next base: position 6,318,991 of record NC_134819.1, read on the forward strand.
CAGCTACTGTGGGGATGTGGGATTCTAACCTTTTCTCCCCTCTCATCCAGTCTTCTCACTCTCCTCTTCTTTCCTCCCTCATTTCTCCTTCCCTTCCTTCTCCTTCTTTACCCTCTCCTCCCTCTACCATCTCCCCCTGTCCTTTCTCCTCTCCTCCCTTCTCCTTTCTTCCTCTCTCTTCTCTCCCATCACCTTTTCTCCTCCTATCCTTTCCTTCCTTCCCTTCTCCTTCCCTCCCTTCTCCACCCCACCCTTTCTCCTCTCTCCTCTCCTTCTATCATATCCTCCTTATCCTCCTTCTATCATCTCCTTCCCTTCCTCCTTCCCTCTTCCTCTCCTCCCCTCCTCTAGCTCTTCCTCTCTTGCTCTATCTCCTCTACTCTCCTCCTTCTATCCTCTCCTCCCCTTCTCTAGCTCCTCGTTTCCTGCTCTACCTCCTCTTTCTCTCCTTTACTCCTCTCTCCTCTCCTCCCTCTTCTCCTCTCCTCCCCTCCTCTAGCTGCCCTCTCCTGTTCTACCTCCTCTTCCCCTCCCTCCCTTCGCTTTGTTTTGTAACCAAAACCCAAAAGTGTGTCACC
>NC_134819.1:6334569-6349569 GCF_046742065.1 Oratosquilla oratoria
TCGAAAACTGAACCCTTGAATGTGATGGCATTTTAGGATTGGAATTCTTAGGAAATCACAAAATCACAATATATACAAACCCCGCTATGCTCAAATTAGGTGACGTTGAGATTCCCCTATCACCTATCCCAACGCTTCAAGACACCATGATGAGCACCCTCAGTATCCATCACTACCACCTACATCACCCTACCGGAGTGCCACAACATCCTTCCTGTAACCAAATTTGGATGCCCCCTCAAACCCCTTACTCGACATCAGGCAATACCACCAACATTGCGACACCTTTCCCCACCCACGCAGCTATACCAAGTCAAACAAGACCACACCACCCACTCTACCCCTTTCTCAGCACATAAATTCTCACCAAATGCAAAATTATAATCCCCCCAGGGCAGAGTATGATTGTTTCAACAATCATACCTGGTGCACTTCAAGGCAAGACATAATTGTCTCCCGATGCCTGTAGAAGAAAGAATCTCCATATGCCTGCTGTATGGAATACAGTTGGACAGAAGAGGCAATAATCTTACTAAAGAATATCTTACATACCCCAGTTAAACTAAACAAACACACACAAATAGGTATGGCTAAATTATACATAAGCCCCATTCAGGAAACACGCACCACTCCTATCAACACCATCACCACCAGACCAAACCCCATCCCAATCCCTCTCAAAGATATCCCAATTATAAACTTCCAGCAAGCCAAAACCAATCTTAAGGATATTCTCCAGTCCCATCGTAAAGCGATCGCCTTGAGCTATGAACCATTGGGAAAAACATCTCTGGTTAAACACCCTATACACATACCACCCCACACACAACCCATCTATACTCCAGCCTATAGAACTTCTCACAGTAGAAAAAATCTTGTCTTAGGTCACATAGACGAGATGCTGGAACAAGGTGTTATTTGACACTCTCAAACCCCTTGGAACTTTCCACTTTTCTTAGTTCCTAAAAAGGATGGATCCCTTTGACCATAGATTTCCGTAAAGTAAACACAGACACCCCCCGCCCCCGACCATATGCCAATGCCCGTCATGGCAGATGTTCTCCAGTCACTGTGCCAAAGAAACAAGGTTTCCTCAATCCTAGACCTCAAATATGCCTTTTGGCAGATTGAACTAGAGGATAAGGTCTCCTTCATATGATTCCACAGACAGGGGTCATTTTGAATTTAATCAAATGACCTTTGGACTAAAGAATGCCTCTAGTACACTACAAAGGCTCACGAATAACCTTTTAAAAGACAAATTAGGCAAATTCCTTTTCGTCTACCTAGACGACCTAATAATATTCTCCCCTACTATAAAGGATCATTTTGACAACCTTAGGTATGTCTTACACATCATCAACAATGTAGGCCTCAAAATTCAATAAACAAAGACGACATCCACACAAACCCAGACAAGATCAGAGCCATTGCTAAATTCCTCACCCTAAGGAACGAAAACCAACTCTATTCCTTTGTTGCCATGGGAGCCTAATACAGACATTTTATAAGAAACTTTGCAGACTTAGCTGCCCCACTTACCAAATTCACACGTAAGAAAGTACTTTTCAAATGGTACTCTGAGGAACAAGGATGTTTCCAGAAAATAAAGTCAGCACTATACAGGGCACCCTCACTCGCTTTCCCCGACTACACAAAGAAATAATTTCTGTTCACGAGCGCATCCACACTTGGGATAGGTGCAGTCCTACAACAAATAGATTCAAATGGGAAACATAGAACGATTGCGTACGCAAGCCGCGTATTGAACCCTACAGAGCGTAACTACTCCACCACCCACTTGGAAGCTCTATCTGTAGTCTGGGCTCTAAAACATTTCCGGGAACTCATCTTGGGTCGCAAAATCACAGTCATGACAGACCATCAACCTTTAACAGAGTTTTTCAAAGGAAAAACTTTACAAGTTAAGATAGCAAGGTGGCACATAGTCATTTTAGAATGCAACCCAGAGATTACCTACATAAAAGGTAAGGCAAACGTGGTTGCAGACGCACTTAGTCGAAATCCCCTGATCGCAACAGTCACAACCACCCGTTGCATTTTCCCTCAAGAACTCCGAGAAGAACAGTGAAAAGACCCAAATTGGTCACATGTAATCCTCCACCTAGAAATGGCAGCCACCCTACAAAAACACCCCTCTATCCCCCTTCGAGGATTACATTTAAAAGATGGAATTCTTAAAAGAGGCACTACTACTCCAATCGAAACAGTAATCCCAAATATACTGATTCCCAGAATTCTCCTAATGGTCCACGGTAGCCGTATTGCAGGTCACCCAGGCAGAGATAAATGCCTAGCAATCACCAGGCGGGCGTATTTCTATCCCAAGATGGCCACCGACATCACCCGTCACATCGAACACTACACTAACTGTAACCAACTTCGTGGACCAGACCCTAGATCACTCCAAATTGGAGAGATATCCATCCCCTCAGAACCATGGGATACTATGGGCATTGATCTTTTAAAACTACTCCAAGCCAGCAAGGTTCCCAATACGTCCTTGCCGCAGTGGATTATAATCCACTCCAAAGTAAGCATGATATGCCTTCTTCACAAAATCAGTTATATTTGCTAGTCGACGAGAAAGAATCACATTACCACATATGTAGCAGAACCTATGAGGATGATTTGTGCATTTGCGTTCCATTTTCTGTCAATCTAAGATACGTGTCCAAAATAGAAATACAAGAAGCACAGATTCTTGTAAAAAGCACAGATTCTTATAAAATCAGTCACATTGATTGGAGATCACACTTTTCTAAACCATTTTCAGTTTCAGTGTTGTCAATGCAGTTTGTCAATGTAGTCAATGCAGTTTCAGTTTCAGTTTCGGTTTCAGTTTCCTGAAAGTAAACAAAAACATCATTAGGTTTCAGTATCAGTTTCGGGGTGCTACAGTATAATTTTTATGCAAAAAAAAAAAAAATAATAAGAATAGGCTATACCTGCGGCCTCGTTTTCCTTATACTTAGTACTATACAAGGCCCAATAGTCGCACTTCTCATATCTCAAAAACTAGACCTGATCCAAGGAAACGAATGGCATTTTTGGATTCAGCGTACCAAAAAACCTATAAATCAATTGAAAAACCTTCGACCTTTGAAAAAAAAAATTAAACGCAGGCCAGTGTTATTTTTCAAAGTATACGCTAGTAGTGCCCCTACCAGATAAATCAGCAGAAACAGTGGCCCAAACCTTGGTCAATCATGTATTTTGCAAGTATAACACCCCTTGTTAAATCCTTTCGGACAACGGATCGGAGTTCAGTAACGAAGTCCTCCAAAACATAACCAAATTATAACACATCAGCAGATTATACGCCACATCTTCTTCACTCTCTTCTTGTCATTGTTCCGTACTTCTTTTATTTCTTTTATCCACTTTTTCCAGTCTGTTGTTCTTTCTTCCTCTCCTTTCATTTTCCACTCTCATCTCCTATTTGCCTGCCCTCCATTTTTGTCTCTACATCTTGCTTCCAACTCCACTTCCTTTCTCTCTCGGTCTCTCAGTCTTCCCGTTGACTATTCTCATTCTCGTCTTTACTTACCATCTCTCCCTCCTCTTCACTCTTTCGCCTCTCCCCACTATTTCGGTTCCTTCTCCTACTACTTTATCTATTTTTTATTCTGCCCTCTGTTTTGTTTTTTCACATCTTCCACCCTTTCTCTCCATTCTCTTTTTCCTTTAATCCCATCTCCTCCTTCTACTTCTCTATTCCTTCTTTATTATATATATATTTTTTATTTCTTCTACCTCTTTGTTCTTTTCCTGGTCACTTCTCCTATTCCCGTTCCTCCTCCTCCTCGTCTCCGTAGCTTCTACCTCCTTTTTCTCTACCTCTTTCTCTTTCTTGTCTCGTATTTTTCCTCCTTCCTCCATCCTCCTACTTACCTGGTCTCTTCCTCTCCCTCTTCCCTCCTATCCAAAATCCATTCTCATCCTTATCATCATCTTTCCTTTTCCTTATTTTTCTTCCTACTTCTCCTCCCCATCATCACAACCACACTTATCCTCTTTTCTTTCTCTTTATTTTTCTCGTTTTTCCCACATTCTCTCTCCATTTCATATTTTCCTTTCATTGTGTATGCCAGATTGCTTGTTAGTTTATCATTCTCTCTGTTTGTACAGCTCTTACCTTAACATCCTCTATACCTTACGTTTCCTGTCTCTCTCTATCTCTTTTTCTGCCGGTGTCTGCTTGGTTCGTCTTACTGCTCGTCTATCTGTCATAGTGTGTGTGTGTGTGTGTGTGTGTGTGTGTGTGTGTGTGTGTGTGTGTGTGTGTGTGTGTGTGTGTGTGTGTGTGTGTGTGTGTGTGTGTGTGTGTGTGTGTGTGTGTGTGTGTGTGTGTACCTATCTTTTTATGTACGCCAGTTTTACTAGCCAGTCTGTGTATACTTCTGTGTCTGTCTGTCTGTCTGTCTGTCTGTCTGTCTGTCTGTCTGTCTGTCTGTCTGTCTGTCTGTCTGTCTGTCTGTCTGTCTGTCTGTCTGTCTGTCTGTATGTCTGTCTTTCTCTATGCTTGTGTGTGTGTCTGTCCGTCTGTGTATTTATCTCTCTGCGTCTGTCTGCCCGTCTATGTTCCTGTCTGTTTGTGTGCCTGTCTTTCTGCCTCTCTATCTGTCCGTCTGTATCTGTCTTGGTGTGTGCATGTGCCTGTGTCTCTGTCTGTCCGTCTGTGTGTTTGTCTGTCTGTCTTTCAGCATCTGTTTTTCCGTCTGTGTGCCTGTCTGTCTGTGTGCCTGTCTTTCTGTCTGTCTGTCCGTCTGTGTCTGTCTGTGTGTATGTGTCTACCTGTGTGTTTGTCTGTCTTGTTGGAAGAATATATATTACACGTCATAGAACGTCACAACTACGCGTCACAGGACGTCACATTACGAGAAAATATATATCAAGCATACGACCTCGCATATGTCACAGTAGCACAAAACTGCTTTTGAACGTCAGGTCTAACCAGAACCCGACCAAAGGCAACTTAACTTGACTTAGATCGACCTTACCTTGACCTATTAGAACATCTGGTCCGTACGAGCTGCGACCGTTGAGAAGTGCACGTCCACAGAAGGAATTATCTTTATAGTTTATTTTTCGTCATGTATGATTATAATATGCCACGTTCTTTCTATGTATCATAAGTGTAAATATTTTCATCTAGTATTGAATGTATCACTCAAACATGAAATACTTCTGCCACATTGTAAATATTACTGTGCGACCAAAAAATCATGTAGTGGCAACCATCACAGCCTGCGTGGTCAGTTACCTTGCTTCCTAGCGCCGATCTCGACTGGCTCTGAGCAAGACAACTGGCTACGATTTATTATAGTAAATCCGTAGAACGAAACAGCCTTTTATTTGTTCCCCTACTGATATCGCCTCCAATGTGTGGATCAAATGTTTTCCACACTTTCCGGTAGCAGCCGCTGGGATTTGAACCTAGCCACAACTCAACCTTCTCGTATCAGCTCCACTCCTCAACTCAAGTCTACTACAAGGAAATAAACTACAACGTAGCCAGGAATATTACTAAGAGGCAATCAACTCTAACGTAGCCAACAACATTGCTACTAGCCTTAGACCTCTGCCGATTCGCCCACCGTGACGGACAAAAGCCCACAAGTACACTATCACGCGCGGACAAGTTGACCGACCACCCACCATCGCTCAGAAATACGGACAAAAGCCCCGTCCAAGGACCACTACCACGCGCAGACAAGTTGAACGACATCCCGCCATTGCCACACACGAGCCTACATCCAGACTTGTTTTTCTAAATCCTCCATGGGCCCTTCACTTCTTAAAGGAAGTATCTTTCCGCACTACGGATCCCGATAGATATACAGATTTTAACTGTACTACATTGTAAAATTTCACATTTCTTTTTGTATACATATATCAATACTCATTTTGTTTTATAGCACTGTACCATCTGTGTTCATCTCACCTCACCACGAACCAAAATAACTCATCACCTAGGAGCCAGACCATTACCATATCATCTTTCGTAAGTAGATACAATTTCCGTGATAGGTTTCACCTAGTGGCTACTCTCTGTTACCTTTGTGTTTATATTTTATGACGCGGTCCCAAATATCTCAACCCACACAATATTATTATACTCGTTCACGTTCTGCCAAAATCTCACCCACTCCAATTATGTTTACCACTTCCGATAACAATTCCCCATATTCCCCGCCAAAGACACAAAATCTCATAACAATAATCAAATAAATCTCATAACAATAATGAAATAGTTTACCAACATGTATTAGATGGAATATTCCCGTAAACAACATACTCTTTGAAATTGAATCTGAAATCAGACGTAGGAGTGTCAGACGATAAAAAAAAAAAAAATCCATTCTCAAATCAAGGACAGATCTCTACGACACACTAGCAAGTGCGACATTTTTTATGAAATAGACACATTTCGAGAATTTGTTCAACGTTCAAAAAACTCCTTTGCAACATTTGATGAACTTGGCTCACTTTCACCCATTTATTCAATGGCCACAACGTACAATACTGTCCTATATGATACAAAAGAAAGAGCAGTAAAAATTGCATCCATTTTTAGAGGTGAGATCAAGGAAAGACTCAAAAACTCAGATTGGATTACATAAGAACATAAGAATGAAGGAGACTGCAAGAGACCATAAGGTATACACTAGGCAGCTCCATATTCATCACTACCTGTCATTCCCAGCCATAAAGTTGTCTAACCGTTTCTTAAAACAACTGATAGTTTCAGCGCTCACTACATGGTTACTAAGTCTATTCCATTCTCACTTGAACACGTAGTCTCACTGCTAGCACTAGGAGAATTTTCCAGGATATTCTCCGATACAGAAAGAACAACTGTTCATATCCACAGTCAGTCTGTACCTATCACCCCCACCCACACAGCAGCCCAAGTAACACGATCAACGTCACATAACACGACGTCAAGACAGATGTCTCGCATTCGCTACCGCTCACATCAGCGCTTTCCATCATGAACACCATTCTTTTGGGCCTTCTACCAAAAAGCAGGGCACAGTACAAACAGATCTACAGACAGCCGTCCCAGCCAAATCACTACTGCAATTACCACGGAACATGTTACCACACGAGTGACTACTGTCGTTTGCTCTTAGCACAAAGACAACAAATACCCGCTTCACCACGACGCTCCCCTGCAAGAGACACACATAACACACCTTCCGCATGACTACAAAACACAAAAATAATACGCAAGTCTACATAAGGCATTCCATACCCAGAACTCCCCTCACCAACCCTACCTGTGCTTACCCTCAACACCCCCGGACATTGCCTCATCTTCAATGGTGTTCATGGCAACCTCAAACAACACCAAACTCACCATATTTCTAGACACTGGATCTCCTGTTAACATTATGTCCACGGTCAGTTTTAACAATCTCCGTTCGGAGCGCAAGAAAGTTACCATTCTAGAGACCCTGGTATCCAACTCGCCAAAGTCGATGGTGTACTGTTCCTTATCCTTGGAAAATTTTCCTTGGATATTAACTTTAAGATCAATGCTCACCTATTTCCCTTACTGTCTATGTAGCTGACGTGTATTTTCCCGCTGATATCCTCATAAGCTTGAACTTGAAGCAACATAATATAGTTTTAGATCCCACTCAGAATGGTATAATTTATGTGAACCATTTCCTCCCTGCGTTGCATTCAGAAATCCCCCAGGCCATTAGCAAAATACACGTGGCCAAGCTCCAACAGTCAAACACAAACAGCTCTAATACCTGCTTAACCACTCCAAAACCCCCTCAGGATTTCACCTCTCCCTCCCTGCTCAAAGCTTTCAACATGCATTCCAAGCGTAACAGACGTACAGACTCCTCATGCATGTCCAAATAAGAAGAAAAAAAAATCTCACTCAAAACCACTAATAATTCATCGATTGAGAAAGATGTCTTACCTATTATTAAAAATTTCAGCCTTCAATCCGCCCCAGTCTCACAAATGTTATCTACTTTTAAACACACTCAAGCAGTAATCATCAGCTCAAAAATGCTGTTCCCTCATTAGTGTACAAAATTACACATACGAATCTTCCAAGCCCCAAACACCAATGTAATCTATATGCCAGAGACAAGCTGCGTAAATGCTATCTCCCTACTTTCCTCCATCAGCTCAACATCAAAGAAAGATCACACATGCATATTAATTGCAAATAATACTAATGTCACCAATATTTGTGATTTCTTGGTACATCCCTCACGTATACAACTCATGGAGGACAAAGTCCCCACTTCAGAAGTATGTACTACAACTTTCGATATGCTAAAAGGACAGGAACCCATTAATACGTCGCATTTGACCCCGTAGACTTTTCCGATCACAAGCTTACTTACTCTTTGCAACAAAGTTAGATATACCATAGCATTGCCAGGTGAACCCCTTGAAGTAACAAACCTTATTGAGCACCATATAACCCTTCGGAAAAACGCAAAACCACGTTGCATTCTCTCATACAGATTACCACATAATAAATGCACGCTTGTAGATAACCTCATAATAGCAAAGCATAATCGAACTTTATATCTCTAAATGGAATTTCCCTTTCTTTGTTGTTCACAAACACTATGATTCCTTCCGCCCTATTGTGGACTTGAGAGAATTAAACAACCTATACCAGAAAGACACACGATCCTGTTATGACACGACATCCTAAACTCCGTCGGTGAAAACAACGTATTTTTCACAACCTTAGATATCAGGATATTTCCAGATTCCTCCTGATACAAAGTCTAGACCGCTCACAGCATTCACCACGAACAATGGACACTTCCGATTCAAACGCCTTGCTATGGGTCCTGCTTCAGCTCCCTCTGTTTTAATTTATCTCATGCACACAGTAATTGCAGGCCTCCTAGGACACTCAATTTTCATGTATCTCGATGACATTATCATAACTTTCAAATCTGCTAGCGAACACCTTCGCACACTTAACACTGTCTTTTCACGATCAGCAAAGGCAGAACTCAAATGAAGCTTAAGAAGTGTTCATTCCTTTAGATAGAAATACTCTTCCTATGGTATGTCCTTAATTCTCAAGGAATTTTAGCCTTGCGGGACAAGATAAAGATACTCATTGATTTTCCACGTCTTACTTCTGTTGACTACATATGTTCATTTCTTGGTCTATCAGGTTTATACAGACGGTATATCAAAGGTTACGCTGGTATAGCAGCACCCTTAACCGCCTTATTTAAGAAAACTACTCCCTTTAACTGGACACCTAACCAAGATAAAGCCTTTAATGACTTAAAACAAACCTAGACGACAGCACCTGTCCTTTCCTTTCCAAACCACAAGCTTCCTTTCACAATATACACGGACACTTGCTACATAGGTATCGGCGCAGTCCTCATGCACCAACACGACACAAATCTCAGACCAATTGCCTATGCTAGCAGCATACTCAACAAACATGAACAAAATTGCTCAGTAACGGAAATAGAAGCACTAGCTGTAATGTACGTCTTTAAGCACTTCAAAGAGATCATTCTTGGTTACAAGATACACTTTTTCAGAAGAAAAATATTGCAGGCAAATCAGCACGTTAGTTTCTCACCATGAAAAAATTTATACCAACATTCCATTTTGTTCACGGAAAAGCAAACGTGGTGGCAGACACCTTCAGTCATCAAGTCGCTTTCGTCGGTCAAGATCCTCCTCCTGTCAACCTTACGCAAGCGCGCTTTGCCACAGCGCAAATGTCAGATCCCCTTTGGAAACGTATTATATACTTCCTCACATCTGGTAATACAACAGAAACAGATGATTTTCCTCCAAATATCGACAACTACACCTCAATAGACGAAGTACTGTATCACACCACAACACTGAAGAACAAACATGAACCCAACCGTTCAATGCTTCAGCTTGTTGTTCCTACGGAATTCATTCCTAATGTTCTGAAACTCGTACACGGTTCACCCATCACTTCCCACCCAGGAAAGGAAAAATGCTTGACACAAGCCAGATTGCAGTAGTTCTGGTTAACCACAAAGAAAGATATACACGCCTATAATGATGCTTGCCAGTTATGTGCTTCACACAAAGGTCATATTAGAGGTCATGTTCCCATCTTAACTTATCCTACCCCCTGCAAACCTTTCGACACAGTAGCTATTTACCTTCATAAGTTACCACTCAACCCTAGCGGAAACCAATATATCTTTGTTTGTGTAAGACCATTTTTCCCGATTCTGCATTCTTTCACCCTTACCAGACAAGACAAGACAACACGCTGCACAAACGGTTAATGACAAACTGATACCCCTAGCGGACACCAATATCTCTTTGTTAGTGTAGACCATTTTTCCCGATTTTGTATTTTTTCACGCTTACCAGACAAGACAACACAACACGCTGCACAAACGGTTGATGACAAACTGATACGCCTCTACACTACACCCAAAACATTTATAAACACTTTAACATCACGAAATGGAACACTATTCCTTTTCACCCTAGCTCTAACGACTTAGTCGGGAGACAGAACCACAAAATCCTGAATGTTCTACATTTTGCCTCTGGCATACATTCTTCTTGGGATGAATATGTACCAATGATCCAAGGTTGCATTAACAGTGCCATTAACAGGTCAATATCGGAGTCGCAACATTTTGTCCTCTTTGGTTCAGACAAAAAGCTCCCATATGATCTCCTTATATCAGACTTACCCCACCCCCCTTTACAGTTTCGACGATTATGTCAAAGTAAAAGTACAAAATTTCATCACTCTCTTTAAAGAGAATTCATAATACCCTTACTCCCTCCAAGATAATATGGTACGGCTTCATAGTACAGGAGCGAGAGATTGCTTAGATGAAATTGGAGACATTGTATGCACCCTAAACCACATACCTACATCGAAACTTTCTCCTATGTTCACGGGACCCTTTCGTGTTATTGGCCTAGAACCAAACAATAAAGTCAAAGCACTTAGTTTGTAGAATTTGACAGAGACAGTTCTACACAAAGATAATATCAAAGTAGCACATCGAGGCCTAGACCTCCAGCATATTTCATCTCCATCTCCAACAACCACTCCATCACAAGATTCTCCCATCTCCTCTCCACCAACTCCACCTACTTCTCTTCCTAGTTAGAGCTTTGGAAAAAAAGCAAATATATAAGATCATATCTTCTAGATGATCGGAATTATATCTATTTTGCACATGTCATTAGATTTAAGTAAATATTAGATTATCTTCTACGAACAAATCGCTGAGGACAGTGACTGATAACCGATCCAAGCGCTGTTGGAAGAAGATATATTACACGTCACAAGCCGTCACAACTATACGTCACAGGACATCTTACTACGACAAGATAAGCATACGACGTCGCATACGTCGTAGTAGCAGCACCAAATTGTTGTTGAGCGTCAGGTCTAACCAGAACCCGACCAGAGCCCACTTAATTACAATTAGACTGACCTAACCTTGAAATGTTAGGACACCAAGTCCGTACGAGATGCGATCGTTGAGAAGCTTACGTCTTTATATTTTATTTTTCACTATGTATGATTGTAATATATTATGTCCTTTCTATGTATCCTAATTGTAAATATCTTTATTTAATATTAAATGTATCACTCAACCATTGTAGATATTACTGTACGACCAAAAATTTATGTAGTGGTAACCAACACAACCTGCGTGGTCAGTTACCTTGTTTCCTATCGCAGATCTCGATTGGCTCTGAACAAGACAACTGGCTACGATTTACTAGAATAAATCCGTAGAACAAAACAGCCTTTTACTTGCTCCGCTACTCAGATTGCCTCCAAAGTGTGGATCAAACCTTCCACAGTCTGTCCGTCTGTGTGTTTGTCTGTGCGTCTCTCTGTGTACCTGTCTGCCCGTCTGTGTGCCTGTCTACCTGTGTGTCTGTCTGTCAGTCTATCCATCTATGTCCTTTTGTGTCTGTCTGTCTGTCTGTTTGTCTGCGTTTGTCTCTCTCTTTCTGTCTGCCTGTCTGTCTCTGCCTGTGTCTGTCCATACGAGCGCACGCGCGCGCGCGCGCGCGCGCGTGTGTGTGTGTGTGTGTGTGTGTGTGTGTGTGTGTGTGTGTGTGTGTGTGTGTGTGTGTGTGTGTGTGTGTGTGTGTGTGTGTGTGTGTGTGTGTGTGTGTGTGTGTGTGTGTGTGTGTGTGTGTGTGTGTGTGTGTGTGTGTGTGTGTGTGTGTGTGTGTGTGTGTGTGTGTGTGTGTGTGTGTGTGTGTGTGTGTGTGTGTGTGTGTCTGTCTGTCTGTCTGTCTGTCGGTCGGTCGGTCTATGTGTCTCTGTTTGTCTGTCTATATGTCCTCTTGTGTGTCTGTCTGTGTGTGCGTGTGTCTGCCTGTGTGTCTGTCTATCTGTCTTTGTGTCTATGTCTATGTATCTGTCTATCCATCTGTGTTTGACTGTCCGTCTGTGTCTGTCTGTCTATGACTCTCCGACTCTTCCTTTCTCTCTTCCTCTTCCTTCCTCTCTCTTATTTTCTCTCTCCCCCTTTTCTCTCTCTCTCTCTCTCTCTTCTTTTCTTCCTGTCTATCCATTTCTTCCTTTCTCTTTCTCTCTTTCTCCCTTAATCCCCCTCCCTCCCCTCTTTCTTTCTTTCCTTTTTTTCTTTTCATTTCTTTCTTAGACACCACGCTTCTCCACCCTTACTTTCATCTTTTCTCCACTGGATCTTTTCTCTGTCAACAAGGTCAGACGCCTTTTCTCCATTTTCTCCCTTATTTAACCGCACTTCCACATTCCTCCGCTCTTGTCTTCCTTTCTGTTCTCCTCTCTCTTCTTCTCCCTTTTTCTCTTTTCTCTTTTTTTTTCTTTATTTTATTTTCTAATTCTTCGTATCAACCTCACTCACTCTCTCATTACTCAATTTCTCCACTCCCTCCCTCTCCCTTTCCTTGTCCAACCTCTCTCTCTCCCTCTTTCCTTCCCTCTTTCCTTTCCTTTTGTATATCAATATTTTTCAACTTCCCTCCTTTCCTCCATCCTTCGTCCGACCTTTTCTTACTCTCTTTAATATTTCATTCTTCTCCTTCACTTTTTTCCCTCTTTTCTCTCTTTCTCCCCTCTTCATTTTCTCTCTTTTTCCTCTGATCTCATTCGATAAATGGTCCCTAACTTTTTTGTAGTTCCTTCTCCCCATCCCTCCCTAACTTTCTCCCGTCTCCCCTTCCTCCTTAGTTTCCTCTCTTTTCCTTCACTCCTCTCCACCCTCTCTCCCCAAGGCCGCACCCTTCCCCTTTTCCTCCCTTTCTACTTTCCTCTTTCCTTTCTATCCTTTTCATATTTGTTTTATTCTTTCCTCTGTCTTCCTATCTTTCTCTTACACTTCCTTTCTATCTTTTTTCCATACTCCTTTCCCTCACTTCCTCATCTACCCTCCAATTTCACTTCCCTTTTTACACCTTTCTATCCTTTTCATCTTTGTTTTCTTCTTTCCTCTGTCTTCCTATCTTTCTTTTACACTTCCTTTCTATCTTTTTTCCATACTCCTTTCCCTCACTTCCTCATTTACCCTCCAATTTCACTTCCCTTTCTACACCTTTCTATCCTTTTCATCTTTGTTTTCTTCTTTCCTCTGTCTTCCTATCTTTCTTTTACACTTCCTTTCTATCTTTTTTCCATACTCCTTTCCCTCACTTCCTCATTTACCCTCCAATTTCACTTCCCTTTCTACACCTTTCTATCCATCTCATGTTTGTTTTCTTCTTTCCTCTGTCTTTCTATCTTTCTTTTACACTCCCCTAATAGGGGTGGTCGATGAATGGAATAAACTTAGTAACCATGTAGTAAGCGCTGAAACTATCAGTTGTTTTAAAAAACGATTAGACAACTTTATGGTGTTCTTATGTTCTTCTATCTTTTTTCCATACTCCTTTCCCTCCTTTTCCTCACTTCCACACTTCCCTTCCTACACCTGTCTATTCTGCTTCCCTTTATTTCTTCCCAGATTCATTGTTATTTTCATCCTTTTACACATTCTCTATTCGTATCTGGTGTCTTGTTCAATCCTTTTTCTTTACATCCTTTCTCATCTTTTCTCTATCTTTTTTTTCGCTTTTCACTACCCTTTATCTATTTTCTCTTTTCTCATTCACCTCGACTCTACCCTACCACCTCTCTTTCTTCCTCCCTCTTTTCTCCTTCTCTCCGTTACGCTTCTTCCTTATTCTTCAATATGTTTTCCCTTTCTCTCCAACAGGTCCTCCATCTATTCTATGACTCTCTTCTTCTTCTAACTCCCCTCTTCCTGGTCCCTTATGTCTCCTTCCCCCAAAATACTCCCTCCCTCCAAAGCTTCTCCTTCCCTCCCCCTTCCCCTCTCCCTCCTTCTGCCCCCTCTCGTCTTACTCTCCCCCCCCCTTCCCTTTATACACCCTCTCAGTGTCTACTGCTAACGTCCATTTTAATTTTCCTCTCATTCTGATCCACCCCTCCCTATCCAACTCTCCTATAAAATCCCAACTTCCTTTCCCCTTCCCCCTTTCTTCCCTACCTCTCAACTCATGAACGCACCATCCCAACTCCACACAGTGGGACGTGAGAAACCCCTAGTTGGGCAAGCCTTGTCAATTAAGGGAAGCTTTTTTTTTTTTTTTTTTTTTTTTTTTTTTTTTTTTTTTTTTTTTTTTTTTTTTTTTTTTTTTTTTTTTTTTTTTTTTTTTTTTGCCAATGTTGTGTCACTTACTCGCATGGCCAGTGCTGTCGGGAACAAACGCAGAAAACTCACAGTGAGTCCCGGGAGTCGAACTCATGATCACCTGCTCATGAATTCAATACGGTATCCACTGAGGTACAGCGCGGCCTACTTCTCCACTTTCACTCAAAATACTTCTTCCTACTCTCCACACTTTCCCTCGTCCTCCTTACTCCCGACTCCACCCCAAACTCCTCCCCTCATTCCCCTTTTCCCTACCTCAACCTCCCAGTGTCTTCAATTC
>NC_134819.1:6354569-6359569 GCF_046742065.1 Oratosquilla oratoria
TCCTGGATAGGACATGGCAGGCAGTTCCTACAGTGGTGCTACCCCTCCCTGGAACCCCATACACCCCATCCACTGCATCCCGGCCCTTCTCCGGCCGTCTCGACTATGTCGTGCCACCGGATTCAGATGGGCAGGGACGAGGGAGTGAGGCTGACGCCCCTGCGCAACTCTCCCTCACTTTAATCATCCCTATCACTCATCATTCTACAAACCCTCCTTATCCCTCAAAGTCCTACGGCGATGAACACGTGGCAAAGCGACAAGTGAGGACACATTGGAAGTCATAGTCACAAGTCTACACGTAGGCGATCCAGGCCATATGGTCGCTTTCCATTGAATTAGACAGCGCTGGAATTCGGCAGCCCCCTGGACGAACAAGCAGCCCTATTTAGGACAGCACTGCTTCCCCCCGTAGCAAGGGGAAGGGACTAGAAAAAATGGTTCTAAAGTTTGCCTATCTCATCCTTCCCTGGCCAGCACGCCGCGGCTGGTGGGGATCCCATACCAGCGGTAGGAAAAGCACAAAGAGATCAACATCACCCAAGGTGACTACAATCACCTTTGGCGCATGAAATGTGCGCACCCTCCAAGACCGTGCTGAAACCAACAGACCCATGAGACGGACCGCCCTCATTGCCACTTTCAAGGAAGAGATATGTCACACTGATTAGTACTTACGCCCCTACCATAAGAAAGACCGATGTGGTGAAAGACAGGTTCTACGCGGATTTGAAGGACACTATCTCTACCGTACCCAGGGCCGACAAACTAATAATTCTTGGAGACTTTAATGCCCGAGTTGACCGCGACCATATATCGTGGGAGGGAGTGCTGAGGAAACATGGTATGGAAAAATGCAACAGCAACGGACTTTTCCTTCTGGAAACCTGCGCCGTCCATGATCTTCTTATCACCAACACAGTCTTCCGTCTTCCAAACCGTAACAATAAGTCATAGCAACATCCACGTTCTAAGCACTGGCATATGCTCGATTACTTCATTGTCAGGCAAAGGGACAGGTGGGACGTGAGAGTTACGAAGACAATGTGTAGAGTGGAATGCTGGACAGACCACCGTCTACTGATCTCCAAGATGACCCTCCGTATCACACCACCCAGGAGGCCCCAAAGCACCAAAGCCCCCAAGCGATCAAATGTCTCTAAGCTAAAAAGTGACCTTATTAAGCAAAAACTGGTAGAGGAACTAGAGAACAAACTCCAACTTCCCAACACAGAATCAAAAGCCGATGTGGAATCTGAATAGGCGTGTCTCCTTGATACAATTTGCACCACCGCCCCTAGCGTTGTGGGTTCCACTAACAGGACTGGTTTGACGACAACAACCGTACATCCAGTCTCTCTTGGAGGAAAAACATAGACTTCACAAGGCATTCCTCAATGGTCCTTTCTCCTCCTCAAAGAAACAAGCCTTCAACGCAGCCAAAAGAACAACACAATCTGAGTTGCGTCACATACAGGACACATGGCTTACCGAAAATTCACACCTACGCAGACAGGAAGGACTTTAAAAACTTCTACAGTGCCCTCAAGGGTGTCTATGGTTCCACCTCATCTGGATCGTCCCCAGCCCTTGCCGCTGGTGGGAACTCACTGATCTCGGACAATGAGAAGAGCCTCGAGTGCTGGGTAGAACATTTCAGCAGTGTCCTCAACCAACCATCAGCCATCAACGATGAAGCCATAGCTAGACTGCCTCAAGTCCCAGTCAACAACTCACTCTCAGATCCCCCAACTAAAGAAGAAGTCACAAAAGCTATCATAAGAACATAAGAATGAAGGACACTGCAAGAGACCATAATGCCTACACAAGGCAGCTCCATATCCATCATCACCTGTCATCCCCATCCATAAAGTTGTCTAACAGTTTCTTAAAGCAACTGAAAGTTTCAGCGCTCACTACATGGTTACTAAGTCTATTCAATTCGTTGACCACCTTAATAGTGAACCAATTCTTGCCTATTTCCTTTTTAAATCTAAATTTGCCCAGATTAAATCCATTATTGCTAGTTCTGCCCTGTTGTTTTAATATGATGACCTTGTTTGCATCACCCTTGTTAAAGCCTTTGATCCACTTGAACACCTCTATCAGATCACCCCGCACTCTGCGTCTCTCCAGAGACTGTAAGTTAAGGTGACTAAGCCTCTCCCCGTAAGGCAAATTTCTGAGTCCATGTAATTTTGGTCATTCTTTTCTGTACTGATTCTAGTGAATTTTATAAGACGGAGACCAAAACTGTAACGCATAGTCAAGGATGGGTCTAACTATCGCTAGATAGATTTTTATAATTACCTCTGCACTTCCATTCGTTACCGTCCTAGCAATAAAACCTAATGCTCTGTTAGCTTTATTCCTGGCACTTATGCACTGTTTCCTAGTTTTAAGGTCCGGAATCATTAGAACTTCCAAGCCTCTCTTGCACTCAGTTTTCTCTAGAAACTTATTATCTAAGCTGTATCTATTTTCGGGGTTATATAGCCCTACGTTTAACACGCTACACTTAGAGGTATCTAAGTTAATTTGCCATTTCACCGACCATGTGAACAATTTGTTAATATCATCTTGTAGAATCTCTGCGTCGTCTCCTGGCCTAATTAGGCCCCCTATTCTAGTGCCATCCACGAACTTACTAACATCACTATTTATCGCATCGTCTAAGTCGTTTATGTACATAATGAACAACAAGGGACACAAACCCAAGCCCTGGGGAACCCCACTAGTAACATTGTACCACCTAGATTTTACTCTATTTATGCTTACCCGCTGTTTTCTGTTATTGAGCCAAGCTCTAATCCATTCTAACACTTTTCCTCCTATGTCATGGGTTTGGATTTTATTTACTAGTCTCTGGTGTGGCACCTTGTCGAACGCTTTGCTAAAGTCAAGTTGAATTATATCGTATTTATCATTGTTATATAACGCCTTGTATAATTTAGTGTTTAAAAGGATAGAAGATTAGTCACACATTACTTACCTTTGGAGAAACCATGCTGTGTATCACGATTTAAATTATGTCTCTCGATGTGTTCTCTGAGTCTACCTACTATTATTTATTCAAGCATTCTACCCATAACCGATGTCAAACTGATTGGCCTGTAGTTGCATACAGACGATTTATCGCTATTGTTAAAAACAGGAACAACGTTTGTCTGCCCCCAAGCAGTAGGCAAAAAAAAAAAAAAATAGTGTCTACCAAATCATTAAATATTTTAGTTAACTGGTCGCAGATTTCAAATTTACACTACTTAAGCACTCTCGGAGAAAATTCGTTTGGTCCCGAGGATTTTGTAGCTTTAAGTCTTTCTATCTGCTTGACTACTACTTTGCTAATGTTGATATTAGATAGTCTACTTTCTTCATCCTCTCCGAAAATTGGATCATAGTCAGGTACCTTATCTTATATCTTCTTAGTAAACACCGAGAGAAAATATTTGTTAAACTCCTCACTCAATTTTTCCACCGATTCTATCATGCCATTTTCATTGTTTTTAATTGGGCTTATTTTTTCTTTATTTTTTGTTCTCTAGAGTCGAAAGAAACCCTTAGGGTTGGATCTTGCTTGACTGGCAACATTAATTTCATAGGTACGTTTCGCTGTACTTGTATTCTTTTTAACCAGCTTTGCCATTTCGATTTATCTTGATCTAAGGTGTGTTTCCCCGTTTTTTTTGTTTTTTTTTTGTTTTTGTACGCAAAGTTCTCTTTTCATTCCGATCTCATGTTTCAGTCTGTCCGTCATCCATTTGGGATTATTACTATTTTTCCGTATTGACTTCAGGGGGATAAATATATTCTGTGTATTAATAATTAAATCAGTTAGATTGCTATACATTTCATCCGTTTGATGATAGCCAGCATGTTTTCAGACTGAAACGTTCTTGCGTGACTAACTTATTCGAATTTTACAACACAGACATCTCGAATTTTGACAAAAGAAACAATATAGATTTAATATATCTAGACTTTGCAAAAACTTTTGATACCATCCCCCACAAAAGACTACTTACTAAATTAGCTTCACATGGAATAAATGGTAGCCTGTTAAGTTGAACTAGTCATTGGTTAAATGATACAAAAACAGTTATTTCAAATGGAAAACTTCTAGATGAAAAAATGTTACAAGTGGACTTCCTCAGGGTTCCGTTCTTGGGCCACTTCTATTCATAGTACATATAAATGATTTAGATCATGGGCTAAAATCTACTGTCTCCAAATTTGCTGATGATACAAAATTGTGCGGAATGGCAAATGATCACTTGAACCAATTAGATATTCAAGAAGATTTAGATAAATTACAGCAATGGTCTAAAAAGTAGCTAATGAAATTTAACACAAGTAAATGCAAGGTAATTCATTTAGGTAAAAATAACAGTAAGTACGATTACAAGTTATTTGGAAATTCGTTAACAAAAGTGAATAGTGAAAAAGATCACGGCGTGATTATCAGTAACGATCTCAAATCATCCAAGCAGGATATTTTAGCTTCTGAGAAATCAAATAAGATTCTAGGACTGATTGCGCGATCTTTTGACTTCAAAAGTCCATCACTCATTAACAAGCTACATAAATCATTAGGTCGTCCACATTTGGAATATGCTGTTTCCGTATGGTCACCGAATCCTTTGACCTGGCTGTTTACCCCCCGCCCCCAAGTGACTCGAACCAAAGTATGCATATTACCCTCCGTGACCCGACCCATGGTCATGACCTGACCCATGTTCATGACCTTACCCTTGGTCATGTCCCATCTCTTGAACGCGCAGGTGATGGACGAATCATCCGTATGACAATTTCATATTCAATTTCAAATTGATTTTTATCTTATCAAAATTGGCTCTCCTGAAGTCTGGTACTTGGACGTTATTTGTACTTTTTAATTCTTCCCAAATAATATTGAATTTCATTTCTTGATGATCGCTAGAGCCTAGACTATCTCCCACCTTTAGTTACTCATTAGGTACTCATTATTAGTTAAAAGTAAT
>NC_134819.1:6372069-6377069 GCF_046742065.1 Oratosquilla oratoria
GTCCCTCATCAGAATAAGTCTTCTCCCTGAACGAAGCCCTTTCCTCTTAAAACTTGCCACGCCATCAAAATGAGTATTTCTCCCTCTTTTCTCTAACGCGACAAAAAAAAAAAAAAGTGTCTTTGAATTTACGCGGTGATGGAGTGTACAAGACAACATCAGCAGCTACAATGACTTCGCTGGCACATCAGCGGTGACTCCTCTTTTCCCTCTTCCTCCTCATCTTCCTCTTCCTCCTCCTCCTCCTCCTCTCCTTCTCCTCCTCCTCCTCCTTTACCTACTCCTTCTCCCTCCATTCTTCCTCCTCTTCAGCAATATCACCCACATCCTTCTATTTCTCATAAATCATTTCCTCATCCACATCCTCCTTTTTCTCTTCCTCCTAAGACTCATCCTCTTCCTCATCTTTCTCCTTGTCATCCTCTACCCTCTTTTCCTACTTATCATCCTTTTTCCCTCTCTTCCTCCTACTTAGATTTTTCCTCCTTTACCTCCTGCTCTTACTTTTCCATCCTCTTAATCTCTTTCTTTTTCTTGCTCTTCCATCTTCTCCTCTTCATCCTTCTATATAAATTCTATTTTGACTAAGGAATATATATATACACACACACACACACACATATATATATATACAAATATATATATATATATATATATGTATTTATATATATACATATATATATATACATATATATATATATATATGTATATATATATAGTTACGACTATGGACCCGTCGAACGTCAATAATTAATATTTACGTATATCTATATAGTTTTGTGTGCACGTGTGTATTCATTTAGACATTAGCGAGATATGCCTGCTTTCCCTCGATCTTGTTATGTAGTGCCTCTCCCTGCAACTATCAGGCCGGCGTACGAAAGTGTCAAATTTTAGTACTGCTTCCTTCATATACGTGTTTATTTCTTCTTTTGCTTTGTCAACGTGGTTCATTCAATGTATGAGGATTTATGTATGTGTATTATCTTATGGGCCTATCTTGTCAATCCTAGGACCTGATTAACGTAACATTTGGGAAGGCCTCCCTTTCCTTTTGTTTGCTGCTAGGACTGCTGTTCAAGACAGTTTAGGATGTAGCCCATCTAGTCTTCTTTTTGGAAATGAAGTTCGTGGTCCTTTCAAGATGGTAAAAGAGAAGTGGATGGAAAAAGAAGTCTAAGTTCCGTCGTTTCAATATCTCTCCCAAATTCAAGAAAGACTGGTAACTGCCTGGAAGTTTGCCATAGAGAATCTGGAAACTTCTCAGAAAGTAATGAAGGCAAAGTATGATCGCAAAGCTAAACCACCTAGTTTTTCTCCAGGAGACCAAGCACTGGTTTACCTCCCAGTACCAGGTGAGCACCTTATGGCCAAGTACCATTGGCCTTATACTATTTCAGAAAAGGCCAGTAGCTTAAACTACATTATTCAAACTCCAAAGAACTATTATTCAAGTTCCCTTCCCTATTCACTGATAGTCCAAGACAAACAGATATAGTTAAACATGAGATTAATTTGATCTGGAAGGAGCCTATTAAACTGCCCCCATATCGGTTAAACCCGACCAAGAGAGAGTGCTTACGTTAAGAGGTAAATTCTTTGATTGATCAAGGTATTATAGAACCATCACACAGTAATTGGAGCTCACCATGTATTTTGATTCCCAAGTCTAACAAGACTTTCAGGTTAGTAGTTGACTACCGAAAGGCAAATGAGAAAACTAAGGCTAATGCTTACCCCTTACCTCGGATTGAGGACATCATAGATAACTTAGGGACAGCTAATTACCTATCCAAATTGGACTTCTTACATGGGTTCTACCAAATAAGCCTCCACCCTGATGCGAAGGAAATTACAGCCTTCGTGACCCCTGACGGCTTATACTATTTCAATGTAATACCATTTGGCTTAAGAATCTTACCTGCAACCTATCAAGATTTGATAAACACTCTTATTACAGGTTTGCCAGGAGTAAGGAGTTACTTAGATGATACATCTACAGTGACTCGTGGGAGGAGCATTTAACCCAACTTTATACTTTCCTCAACAGAGCTGATCAAGCTCGCCTCACCTTGAACATGGCCAAGAGTGAGTTTGGACAAGCCCAGTTGGTTTATTTGGGACATGTAGTCGGCAACTCCATGATTCACCCCCTTGACCTCAAAATTAAGGGCGTTACCAACCTACCTATACCCACTAAGCGCAGGGAAGTAAGAAGAATATAACGTATATTTGGTTATTGTCGACGTTATTGCAAAACATTTGCAGAGATAGCTGAGCCCCTGACCAATCTTCTGATAAAGGACCAACGGTTCCAGTGGACCCCGACGTGTGATCAGGCCTTCACGCTTCTAAAAGACCTATTAAAGTATAGTCCAGTGCTGATAACCCCAGACTATACTCTCCCCTTTCACCTCTATACAGATGCCAGTGAAGTAGAGATAGGTGCTGCTCTACTACAGGAGCGTCACGGTACCGAACGTGCAGTGGCGTACTTCATCCGGAAGTTGAAAACGGCGAAGCGCCATTACTCTACTATCGAAAAAGAATGCCTGGCCCTCATAGAAGCGTTCCGGCACTTCGATTCCATCATTGGAGGTCACTTCGAGAAACATATCCACACGGACCATAATCCTCTGGTGTATCTCCATCGTATGGCAAATTCGAACCAGAAACTCACCAGGTGGAGCCTAGAACTTCAGTCATACCCCATCTCCTTCTATCACGTGAAGGGAGCTAAGAACATAATAGCCGACACTCTCTCCCGATGCGTGTCACTAGAGGAAGGAGGAGTTACGATTATGGACCCGTCGAACATCAATAATTAATATCTACGTATATCTATATATTTTTATGTGCACGTGTGTACTCATGTAGACATTGGCAAGATGCGAGATAAGCCGGCTTTCCCACAATCTTGTTATGTAGCGCCTCTCCTTGCAACTATCAGGCCGGTGTACGAAAGTGTCAAATTTTAGTAATGCTACCTTTATAGACGCATCTATTTCTTCTTTTGCTTTGTCAACGTGGTTCATTAAATGTATAAGGATTTATGTATGTGTATTATCTTATGGACCTATCTTGTCAATCTTAGGACCTGATCAACGTAATATTTGGGAAATTACAATTATTCTTGGGTTTCGTATCCTCGCCAATAGTGTGGGAAATCAATATTTGGTTACCTGTGCGACGCGCGTACTAACTAAATATGCGTGGGATCGTAAAATTTGACAATAGCGTTTTAGCTTCCTTTAACGTATGTATTAATGTATAGACATTAATATAAAAACATTAAGTTTCTTCTTGTAACTAAGGTTGACAAGGTAACATTATTATATATTATTTGTATGCCCATTTTTGTAAAGAATATGTCCATAGATATATTCTAATCTTTTATGTTCATTGCCCATGGCGACATTCGGCAGCTCTTTCGTCGGCTCGTGGAAAGTATATATATTTGTCCTGTGACCGTCTAGGGAGGACTCTGTTCCTTTACAGAGTCCCTGCAATACCCTTCTTTATCACTTTCTTGCCTTATACTTAAATTTTCTCTTTGAAGGACTTAATATTCTTTTTGCAAGTCGATATTTTCTCGACTTTGATTATTTACGTATGTCTTGAAGGACTTTGTATTCCTTTTGCATGTGGATACTTTCTCGACTTTAATTATTTACGTATGTCTTGTAGGACTTTGTATTCTTTTTGTAAGTCGAAACTATTCTCGACTTTGAATATTTACCTATGTCCTGGCGACTTTAGTGGTTTGTATTCTACAGGACTCATTGACTAGCTCTAATATTGTTTATTTTGGGTAAACATTTTATATTGTGAGCATTTCCATGTATGGAATTTCCATTGTGCTCGCTTGGTGACCTCTATCTTTCGATATTGTTTATTTATTATTCTATTTTTTTAAGAAGGAAATAATTAATCTTTTTATTAACACTCAGAGCTTTATTAGCCCGGCTTTTCCTCCCTAGTCATTACAATATACATATATATATACATATATATATATATATACATATATATATGTATATACATATATATATATATACATATATATATATATATACATATATATATGTATATATACATATATATATATATATATATATATATATATATATTTGATGAATGGTTTAGACAGATGAGAGAGTGGGTGGAGGAAGAGTAAGCGAAGATGGGCTGGAGCTTTTATACTGCTTATACGTTTCGACCGACGCGGTCTTCTTCAGTAAGCTTACTAACCATTAAAAAAGTTCCAGCCCGTCTTCGCTTATTCTTCCTCCACCCACTCTCTCATATATATATATATAAATACATATATATATATATATATATATATATATATATATATATATATATATATAGCAAAGTCACGCCTTAAAGAATTCGTTTTCTTTGTTGTACGGGTACCATTATTTTCCTGTATTAATTAATTTCATTCATTCAAACTAGTGGCTATGGAAATATATATTGATTAATAGTTGTATATCTCTCATTTCAATATATAAATGTATATAATTATGTATATAACTATTGTGTTGGTAACAAACCACCACAAATGGTGTCCCCGGAGAGCTGCCGCTTGTCGCCGCCGATTCCTGGTTACCACTACAAATGGTGAACCCGAAGTTGGAGATCGGTTACCCCAGCCATCTCCACTGCAGCAGAGGACGGCGACCCTAGCTGTGAGTCCAGCAGTCGCAGCAACCTAGAACGACGCCCATAGCACCAAGGCCAACCGTCGTCGCCGCCGCCGCCTCCACCAGGAGGTCCTCCCGCCTCCTCCTGGAGCCACTGCTGACCCTAGGACTACCGCTGCTGGCCCTGCTGGAGACGCTACTACTGCCGCCGGGCCAACCCCCGCCAGTAGCAGCCACCGCTGGACCTCGAGCTGGCCGCCATCGCCGCCGCCTGCCCCGGACTGCCCTGCCCGCTGGGCCTACCCCCGGTCCAGCCGCTCCCCGGAGCTGTTGCCCCCACCAGGTGCTATT
>NC_134819.1:6382069-6417069 GCF_046742065.1 Oratosquilla oratoria
TCACTATCATTTTCTTAGCGGTTCCCACTGCAACTATCATTCCCTCACTATCCTCCTTCACATTTAGCAACCTCCTAAAATATTTGCCTACCTTCCTCTCACTGCCCTCTCTTCTCCACCTGCACCTTTTACCTATTCTTCTCTACTTGATTCGCCTCCTCTTCCTCTTTTAATTTCTTTCCAAAACATCTTTTTATTACTTTAAAATTTTTCTGTCATACTCATACCCCATTTCACATCTACTCTCCTCTTTGCTTCCTTTATCCTATGTTTAATTTTCCTTCTCTTTACTTTGTACCTCTCATACGATTCCCTCGTCCTGATTTGTAGCCAAAATATGAAAGCCTGCTTCTTCTCTTCTACACCCTTCTTTGCTTCCTCATCCCACCACTCACTACCCTTCTTTCTATTCCCTCCCGCCCTCCTTGTTCCATTTATCATCTCTGCACATCTTATGACTCCCTCCTTGAACCATCCCCATTCCTCTTCCATTCCTAGTTACACTCCATCCTTCATTCCCTCCCACTCCTCTCTAAGCTTCTTCTTATACTCATTCTCCTTTTCTTTCTCATATAAACAGTTCACTCCAAGTACCTCCCTACCTTCTTCCCTTTTCCTCTTTCTCCACCCATTCTCCACTCTCAATTTACCTTCCACCAGAAAAATTATCTGATATTCCCCCTATCTCTCCCCTTAGAACATGTACATCCTTAACTCTTCCTACCATACTCCGGGTCACCACCATATAGACCATTAACGTTCTGTCTGCCACCCTTCTATCCACCACCCTCTCCCATGTGTACCTATGCTTGACATTCTTCCTAAACACTGTATTTGCTATCATCAACTCTCTTTCAAGACACATCACCATCAATTCTCCACCATCAATTCTCCACTACGATTTTTACTTGGAAATCCATACTTCCTAATCACTCCGTCTATTGGTTCGTTTCCTACTCTAGCATTAAAGTCTCCCAATACAACTACATTGACATTTCTCCCTGATCCCTCTTTGCACTCATTTAAATCTACCCAAAAAGCGTCCCCTCTCTCTACACTCTTCTCACTACTAGGCCCATACGCACTTACAAAAACCCACATGTCCCTTCCCAGCTTCACCTTCATCCACATCAACCTTGAATAAACCTCATTTCACTCCACTACACCCTTACCTATCTCTTTACTTACTTGTATAGCCACCCCTTCTCTCCCTCGTACTCTCTTCACTCCTGAGAACCTCCCAACTACACTCACAAACTCACACTCGCCCCTCCCTTTCATTTTTGTTTCACTCAAAGCCAGCACATCCATCTTTCTTCTCACAAACATACTGCCTATCCCTTCCCTTTTAATTTCATCTGTACCACATCCACGCACATTAAAAGACCCAAACCTTAGGGTACCGGTTGGAAAACTCCCAGCCTTTTTTCTGCCTTTACTTTTTTTTTTAGGAATGTTCCCTTTGGGGCTATAGGTAATAGGACTCCTAATCCCATCCCCCGTCCCGTTTTTTGTCACCTCTTACGACTCAAATGGGAAGACTTGGTGGTAGCATTCTTTTCCCCCACCACAGGGTAGGCGAAAAAAGGAAATGAATATTCAGAGAAATGGTACAGGACAGTAATAAGTGATTGGGGAGCAGCATAACGGAGGGACAGTCGTAGTATAAAAGTGTCATCATTTCTCTATGAACAGAATTTTCCTCTGTCATAGACAAAATTATGTGTGGCTCTGGTCCGAAGGGGTGCCCCATATAGACCCTAAAATATCAACTGAATGCTACTTTGCCACAATAACATGCAGCCAATACCTCAGACTGGGATTAAAAAGTGTAATGAGAAATAGACATCTGGGAATGGATGCTAAGAGGAGGTTATATAAAGGAGTGATTGTGCTGACAGCACATAAGGTCTCTTATGTAGGTTAAAAAAGAAAGCCAAAGAAATAATTAACAAAAGTAAAGATAAAAATAAAAATAAGAATGAAACCAGATATATCACAGTACCAAACTCTAATGTCAATTCATACCTAGACACTTTTCTCCTAAAAGCGGGCATCAAAATAGCCAGGACGTCAGGTAGCAAAGTAGGACATTTGATAACACGTAGCGACAATAATCCCACTAACGAAAACAGCGTTGTTTATAAAATCCCGTGTAAAAGCTGTCCCTCTTCATATTTTGGTGAATCTGGTCGCGGACTTAATAAAAGGATAAATGAACATAAAAATGACGTAAAAGCCCATAGGACATCTAACTCCATAGTAATGCATGTGGATAAACATGGTCACCTTCCGGACTGGAACAACGCAACCATATTAAACAAAGGATCATCCAAGAAACTAAGAAAGACAATTGAGGCAGCTTATATCAACACTAATAACAACATTCACCATAGAGAAGGCTTTATATGTTTAGCAAAAGCCACAAGCTTATTAGTAACAAAAGAATACGCAAATAAAATAGCAAGCTCTCCGAAGCGTCCCGTAAGATGACCCGTCCGTGTATAAAATATCCTGTTACGTTTGAGTTGTTAGCTTTGTGATCAAGACCCTGCGGGTCGAAACGTTAAGGCGTAAATTCTCCCATATCTCCTCATCAACTTCTTTCACTTTCAATCTTATATATATATATATATATATATATATATATATATATATATATATATATATATATATATATATACATTGTTTATATAAAACCATGGTACGCAAGGTCCTGATCAGAGAGATGTTGATTGCTGATGACGCTGCCTTGACTGCACACACAGAGGAAGCCCTACAGCGACTCATCAACTGCTTCGCTCATGCATGCAAAGAGTTCGCCCTTACCATCAACATCAAGAAGACCAATGTCAT
The DNA here is from genome assembly GCF_046742065.1 of Oratosquilla oratoria. Taxonomy (NCBI): domain Eukaryota; kingdom Metazoa; phylum Arthropoda; class Malacostraca; order Stomatopoda; family Squillidae; genus Oratosquilla; species Oratosquilla oratoria. The sequence continues at coordinate 6,384,926 of NC_134819.1, forward strand.
GGGCAAGGATGTCAGCAGCATTCCTAACATCTCCATCGGTGGCCACATCCTCGAGGTGGTGGGGGAGTTCACCTACCTGGGTTCCACTATCTTAAGCAACCTGTCCCTGGATGCAGAGCTGAACAAGCGCATTGGCAAAGCAGCAAGTGTTGGCTCGTCTTGGAAAGCGTGTATGGGACAACGCCATGCTGACCACCAAGATAGTAGTATACCAGGCTTGTGTACTCAGCACGCTCTTGTACGGCAGCGAAGCCTGGACCCTGTACTCCCGCCATGAACGCCGACTCAACATCTTCCACATGCGCTGCCCCAGAAGAATCCTGGGCATTAGTTGGCAAGATCGTGTCTCCAACAAGAATATTCTGATACAGGCGGAAATGCCCAAGCATGTTCGCCTTTCTCAGCCAGAGGCGATTGAGATGGCTCGGTCATGTTAGGCGAATGGACGATGACCGAATGCCGAAGAATGTGCTGTATGGAGAGCTTGCCACTGGCTCCAGACCTGCAGGAAGGCCCATCCTCCGCTACAAGGACGTTCTCAAATGTGATCTGAAGGCAAGCGACATCAACCCAGCAAGCTGGGAGTAGTGGTCGCTGACCTCAGCAGTTGGAGACACGTTGTCAAGGCAGGCATTCAAACTAGCGAGAAGAGGAGAGAGGACCAGTGTGAGGAGAAAAGAGAGCGCAGAAGGCAGAGGCTAGCAACAGCCCCCACACATCCAAGCGCGGACTTCACCTGTGACAACTGAAATAGAGCCTGCCGATCCAGAATTGGACTCTACAGCCACAGCAGCCGTTGTAACTCAACCATGAACTGACCAAAAAAAAAAAAAAAAAAAAAAAAAAGAGAGAGAGAGAGAGAGAGAGAGAGAGAGAGAGAGAGAGAGAGAGAGAGAGAGAGAGAGAGAGAGAGAGAGAGAGAGAGAGAGAGAGAGAGAGAGAGAGAGAGAGAGAGAGAGAGAGAGAGAACGCGAACTCCATTGTCTCCCGAGACAGAAGGATGCCGTCATATATATATATATATATATATATATATATATATATATATATATATATATATATATATATATATTTATAGACACACACACACACACACACACACACACACACACACACACACACACACACACACACACACACACACACACACACACACACACACACACACACACACACATATATATATATATATATATATATATATATGTATATATATATATATATATATATATATACATATATACATAGAGGGGAATGTCGGTTGAGGAAGGACGGGAGAGGACAGAAGACAGGGGTGAATGGAGAATGGTTGTATATGGAAAATGTTGTGATGCATGAGGTGGATTGGACGGGGGAATGGGGGTGAGGTAGTGTGTGTGAGCAAAAATTTTTGACGCAGCCCGAAGGGATTTCTTCCCGTCCTCTCCTTTATATGGGGGGACGGAGAGGGGGGGGGGTCGCCGATTTAATGAAGCGGCCTTGCTGTGGATGTGCTGTGTCCTGCGACACTGCTTCTGACCCAAGGCAGTGGACAGGGTGCAGGGATGACCCGTCATCTAGGAGGTGCTAAGATGGGAGGGAGGGTGGAGGGGTGTGGAGTGTTTTCGGGGATGAAATGGATGGGAATGTTTTTGTGCCTTGTCCTTTTTTGGCTACCCCCCCTGGTAAGGGGGAAAAAGCCTTGGTATATGTATGTATGTGTATGTATATATATATATATACAGAGAGAGATAGATAGATAGATAGATAGATAGAGAGAGAGAGAGAGAGAGAGAGAGAGAGAGAGAGAGAGAGAGAGAGATGTATGTATAAAATATATATATATATATATATATATATATATAAATATATATATATATATATATATATATATATATTGATTTAGACTTTGAGAAATGTAACTGAAGGCGGAGAAAGTATACGAGGAATAATGGAAGAATGTTACTGCCTTAACGTTTCGACCCTTAGGGTCTAGATCACAGAGCATAACAATAAAGTACAACATGGACATTTTATACACAGGCATGTCACCTCACAGGGTGCCTAGGAAAGGTCGTCGTGCTCGGAACATTTCTCCGTTTGTTTTCATCAACTACCAATAAACTTGTAGCTCTTGCCAAGCATATAAAACCATCTCTATGGTTGATGTTACAATTAGTATTAATATAGGCTGCTTCTATTGTTTTTCTTAATTTCTTCGTTGAACCTTTATTTATTATAATTGTATTGTCCCAGTTCGGAAGGTGGTCATGTGTATCTATGTTTCTTACTATAGAATATAAAGCCTGTGGGTTCTTACATAATTTTTGTGTTCGTATAACCTTTTTTCCAATTGACGACCTATTTCTCCAAAATATGAGGATGGGCAATTTTTACAATACTATTTTCATTCGTATGGTTATTATAATTACGCGTAACCAAATGTCCCATTTTGCTACCTGATGTTCTCGCTATCTTTATACCTGCTTTTGAGAGGACGTTGTCTAGAGATGAATTAATGTTGGAATTTGGGACTGTGATATATCGTTTTTCTTTGTTGCAATTATTAATGTCTTTACTCTTCTTACCTATTTCTTTAGCTTTCTTTTTTAATGTAAGTAGGAGACCTTTGGGATATCTTAATTTGCTGAAAGTTTTTGTTATGTGATCTAGTTCGTCTACTAAAAATTCTTCACTACAGATGCGAAAAGCCCTGAGGAAGAATCCAATTATTATACTTATCTTAGTCCTAATATTATGTCCTGAATAAAAATGTATATAGTCTTCTTTATTAGTGGGTTTGCGGTATACCAAAAACTTTACATTGCTGTTTGTTCTGTATATGACAATGTCTAAAAATAGCAATTTTCTGTCGTTCTCTACTTCTGCCGTAAATTGTATGTTACTATTTACGTTGTTTAATCTATTTAATTTATTGTTAATATTAGTTTCTTTTGTTACAATAACAATAATGTCATCAACATACCTTAACCAAACGCTGTTTATACCCATTATTGTCCGAGGTGGGACAATACAATTATAATAAATAAAGGTTCAACGAAGAAATAAAAAAAAAAACAATAGAAGCAGCCTATATTAATACTAATAATAACATCAATCATAGAAATGGTTTTATATGCTTGGCAAGAGCTACAAGTTTATTGGTACTTGATAAAAACAAACGGACAAATGTCCCGAGCACGACGACCTTTCCTACGCACCCTGTGAGGTGACATGCCTGTGTATAAAATGTCCATGTTGTACTTTATTGTTATGCTCTGTGATCTAGACCCTAAGGGTCGGAACGTTAGGGCAGTAAAATTCTTCCATTATTCCTCGTATACTTTCTCCGCCTTCAGTTACATATATATATTTATTATATACATACATCTCTCTCTCTCTATATATATATATATAAACGTCTATTATCCTGTGGGGAAATATGTTTTTTTTTTTTAAGTCTCTTCTATTTTTGTTGTTGTTGATTTTCTTTCCATGTCCTTTTGTAACTATAGTATTCCATTATATTAGATCCTCTCTATCAATAATTTCCATTCGTTTCATGATTCTATAAACAGTTATCAAGTCTCCTCTCTCTCTTCTTTGCTCCAATGTCTGTAGTTCAAAATTCGCCAGCCTCCCCTAATATGATAGTTCTGAGAGCGTCGGTGCCAATTTCGTAATTGCTGTTTGAATTGTTTTAAGTTTTGTTATACATTTTTTTTTACTTGGTGACCACCTCGTCGCTGCATATTCAAATTTTGATCTTATCAAAGTAACTAGTATTTTCTTCACAATTTTTTCGTCCAGGTATGTAAATGCCACTTTGATTGATCATATTAGATTATAAGTTTCTCCAAAAGAATTTTTTACATGTTTCTCAGTAGACATATTATTCATAATAATGACTCCTTGGTCCTTCTCTTTTTTCCACTTTCTTAATTTCTTTCTCTTCCAATGTATATGAACCCAATATTCTTTTTTTGCTTCTTCCAAATTCCATTATACTACATTTTTCGATGCTGAATTCCATCTCCCACTTCCTATTCCATGCCAATACTTTATTGAGATCACTCTGCAGCGATTCACAATCTTCTTCGGTGTTCACTTTTTTCAACAGATTTGCATCGTCTGCGAAGAGGCTCATATAATTTTTAATTCCTTCATCCATATCATTAATATATATGGCAAATATTATTGACGCCAGTAATGTTCCTTGTGGAACTCCACTAATCACCTCATTGCAATTGGAATGTTTGTTTCTTATCACCACTCTCGTTTTCCTTTCAAGCAAGAAGTCTTCCATCCACTTAAGTAGTTTGCTTTGTATTCCTCCTGTAGTTTCTAATTTCTTTAGCAATTTCTTATGTGGCACCTTATCAAAAGCTTTTTTCAGGTCTAGAGAGGCACAATCAGCCCATCGTTTTCTTTCCTGTATTATATTTATCAGTCTTGAATAGAAACACATCAAGTTTGTGAAACATGATCTTCCTTGCCTAAATCCAAACTGCCTCGGATTTAGAGCATTTTTTTCCAAGAGCTTTACCCATCTAATTTTGATAATTCTTTTACAAATTTTTGCTACCGTACTTGTAAGTTACTGGTCTATAGTTTGTAGGGTCTTCTTTGTTTCCTACCTTATATATTGGTACTATATTTGCTCTTTTCCAATGTTCTGGTACTTTTCCTTCCTTCAATGAACTGCTTACTAGACTATGTATTTTGTCTGTTAGTTCTTCCCTGCATTCTCTCAAACTGCCTCGGATTTAGAACATTGTTTTTTTTTTCCAGGAGCTTTACCCATCTAATTTTGATCATTCTTTCACAAAATTTTGCTACCGTACTTGTAAGAGTTACTGTCTATAGTTTGTAGGGTCTTCTTTCTTTCCTACCTTATATATTGGTACTATATTTGCTCTTTTCCAATGTTCTGGTACTTTTCCTTCTTTCAATAAACTGCTTACTAGACTATGTATTTTGTCTGTTAGTTCGTCCCTGCATTCTCTCAAAGTCCAGTTTGCCATTTCACCTGGACCATACGATTTTCTGACATGGAGGTTACTCAAGTGATTCATTATTTCATTCTTTGTTACTTATATCTCTTTCATAAGGGGGACTTTCCCCCTCCCAATTGACATCTCTAAGTTTTATTTTCTCCCTCGTAAACACTGATTTAAAATGTTTGTTAATAATTTCTGCCATTTCTATTTCCTCTGTGTATTCTATTCCTCCTTGTCGTAGTTTCTCTAATTCTTGTTTGTTTTTCATTTTGTTGTCTACAAGTCTATAAAATAGTTTTGGTTGATCTTTATAATTTTCTATGACATCCTTTTTGCATTTTTCTTTTCTTTTCTGCGTACTTGTACATATTTATTTCTATAACCAATATATATTTTCATTTTTTTTTCTCCTCCATTTTATCCAAGCTTTATCCCTTTTATCTTTTAACTCTCTACATATTTTGCTGTACCAACATTTTACATATCCTTTTTCTTGTTTTTGTCTTAGAACATACTTTTCTACTTCCTAATAAAAAAAAAATAAAAATTTTCCATTTCTCTCCTACTGTTGTTTTCATTTTGTATAACCTTTCCCAGTCTGCTTAAAAAAAAAAAAAAAAAAATCTCATTGTATTAAAATTTGTTTTTCCATACATCATTCTTCCCTTTCTATATTGTTCGTTTTTCTTGATAATTTTTCTTCATTTAAGTTCAATTTTACTAATATGTATTCACTTTTACTTAGTGGTGTCTTATATTCAATCTTGACCAATATTTCAGGTTCTGATGTGATTATTAGGTCTCGTCTTGATGGCTGTTCCTCATTTCTATACCTAATATTCTCTTGTATCCATTGTGTCATTGTATGTTTTATAATCATAGCAAGTAGTACATTTCCCCATAGGTCGTCTCCACCCTTCACTGTCATCTCTTCCCAGCAGATTTCTTTATAATTAAAGTTACCAATTATTGCTATTCTTCCTCCACCTTCCATTATCTTATATAGTATTATCGTCGTGTCTTCTAACACATTCTTGTGTACTCTCTCTTCCCACGAAGCCCTTTTACGAAGCACATAATTCACCACAAACTTCCTGCTCTTCGTGTCCCTGTCCTCTATTTCCATCATAATCATTTCCACTCTATTATTTCTATATGTAACATTCCTCACGTTTATATCCTTCTTATTCAGGAACATAACTCCACCACCTTGTTTTACTTTTTTGTTTCTAATCCAATAATTATATACACTATATCCTACACTGTTGGGTGGTAGTGGACCTTTCAATTTTCTCTCCACAATTCCCATTATGTCAGGTTCCTTTTCCATCAGGTAATCATTCAGTTCATTCAAGCCTGTTATTGAATCCATCTATATGTGTGAAGGACACTTAATTTACTGCTACTTCCATCCTGTTTTCTGTTTCCTTTCTGTTTTTCATTCCTATGAACCATTTCCTCACTTTCATATCTACTACTCCCCAATAAAATTTCTCTTTGTCTGACTCTGTTCTGTTCTCGTTTCTTTTTTCCTTAGCTTCGATTCTTTTTATTATCTCTTCCTCTCTTTCCTCTTTATTTCTCTCTCTTTTTATCCATACCTGTTTTACTGGTCACTTTCTGCTAGTTTTCCTGTTTTTGATAAGACTTCCTCTGCTGTCGTTTGTGACCTGAATTTAACCTTAATTGGTCTGGTCCTGTCTATACTGTATTTCCCTAATCTATATATTACTTCAACTTCTTTACCTATTTCCTATTCACCTTCTTGAAATATCTTAGTACCTTATTCACTCTTTCTTTCTCATCTCTTACTCTTGTAGTTTAATTTGGATTATGTTTTTCTTCCATTCCTAATATAATTATACTTTTTTTTTATCTGTTAAGTCTCTTATTATAAACTCCTTCTCTCTCATCACTTTAATAACGGTGTCTTTAGTATATTCTTTCATCTGTTGTTTCAATATGTCTCTAGATTCAATTTTGCTATTCTCCTGAGCCTTTTTCCAACCTTTTACCTCTTCTGCTATGGACTCTTCATTCTCTTTATTATTCCTCTTTAATTCATCATTCTCAGCCTTTACTTATTTTAACTCTTTTTAATTCTTCTATTTCTTTATTTAAGTTTTGGTTCTCTTTCTTTAGTTCTTTCAATTTATCAACCCTTTGTGTAATCAGGACAGTAATCAGCAATGCTGTCGAATTTAAAAACGCATGCGCATATATATATATATATATATATATATATAACCTTTCTCCCACATATTCTAGGTAACAGTATTGATGGTATCCCTTGTAAAAAATATATATAAAATTGATAAGTCTGTGTGTAAGTAATTCTTCTTTTGTTTTTGACGGGAAATATAACACACAGACCTTCGGGATGGCTATGGGAAATCCTCTTTCACCGGTTTTAGCTAACATCTACATGAAATATTTTGAAAAAATATTTATTACCAACTATTAGAAATGAAAAAGTTATTTGGTTCAGATATGTAGACAATGTTTTGTGTTTCTGGCCTAATAACCTATCCATTGATGATTTCCTTATTCATCTAAATTCACTGGTATCCTCCATTAACTTCATTCTTGAGATAGAAAATAACAACAGTTTGCCCTTTTTAGATGTTGAAATAATTAGAGATAATGGTACTCTGAAAACAAAAGTCTATAGAAAACCTACCAATACTATTTCCTATGTTCATTTTTATTCCAATCACCACATCAGTGTAAAAAGATCAGTTTTTATTTCCATGTACTTGAGAGCTTACAGGATTTCAGATCCTGAATTTATTGATGACGAAATTAGAACTATCCGGAATATTGGAGAAAAGTTAAAATATCCCACTCATATTCCTTAATCAATGTCACAATACCACCAAGAAACGCTTTTACAAAACTTGCAACCAAAAACAAGGAAACCATAAACAACTTAATACACTTGTTCTTCCTTTTCGTGAAAACTGTTTTAGTATTGTCAACCTACTCAAAAACTTAGATATCAAAGTAGCTTTTAAATATAACCACACCACTAAGAAAATTTTAATTAAGAACAGCCCTCCTAACAACAACGGTGTGGTGTATAAAATTCCTTGCCAAGATTGTAACAAATTTTATATTGGACAAACTGGGAAAAAACTTGGAAACAAGGATTTCCCATTTCCCAACATATATATAGTGTGAGATCTGCCCATGAAAATAATACGTTATTTTAACATAAAGCATTATACAAACATCATATTGATTGGTCTAAGGCAACAATTTTAGCCAAAGGAAAAAGCCTACAAGAAAGAAATATAATAGAATCCTGCTAAATTTCAGGCACGTTTGATAAAAATATAAGCTTAGGCTATGGTCATTCTAAATGTGATAAATTGGTAGCCCAAATGGTCACCAAGATCTTTCCGCCAGATTGAGCCTTATGTGTTGGTCAGGTCGATAGAGGTAAGGTTATCCCCCCTCCTCACATTGTATTGTCTCCCCCCTTCCCCGCTATGGTTGCCACCTGATACTTATATTTAAACACAACTCTGTATCTGTCATTTAGTCTGAAGATGTAATATACGAAAGTACTTACTGTCTAGGCTAAATAGTGTGAGAAATGAGGAGGTGAAGAGGAGAACAGGGGTGGAAAGGGAACTGGGAGATAGGGTTGATGAAAGAGTATTAGGATGCTTTGGACACATGGGAAGAATGAGTGAAGAAAAGTCAATAAAAGAAATGTGGAAGACGGAGGTGGAAGGAGTGAATATGAGGGTTCATCCTAGGATGAGATGGATGGATGGGGTGAAAGGAGCTTTACAAAAGAGAGGAATGTCTGTAGAGGAAGGACGGGAGAGGACAGAAGATAGGGGTGAGTGGAGAATGTATGAGAAAAAATTTTACGCAGCCCGAAGGGATTTCTCCCCGTCTTCTCCTTTCCTGCATGAGGGGACGGAGAGGGGGAGGTCGCCGAATTTATGAAGCGTGTATTCTTTTTAACCAGCTTTGCCATTTCGTTATATCTTAATCTAAGGTGTGTTGCCCCAGTTTTTATCTATAAGTAAAGTCCTCTTTTCATTACGATCTCATGTTTCAATCTGTCTGTCATCCATTTGGAAGTATTACTATTTTTCCGTATTGACTTTAGGGGGGTAAATATATTTTGTGCATTAATAATTAAATCAGTTAGATTGCTATACATTTAATCCAAATCGCTGACCTACCTGTTGAGCGCTCGCCCCTAAATGACCTGATCCAGGGTATGCATATTACCTTCCGTGACCCGACTTCTAGTCATGACTTGACCCCCGGTCACGCACCGAGACTCAACAATGTCCGAATTGACCGCATGGCATTTCATATTCAATTTCAGATAGGTATTTATATTGTCAAAGTTTGCTCTCCTAAAGTGTGGTACTAGTACGTTATTCGTATTCTTCAATTCTTCCCAAATGATATCAAATCTTATTTCTTGATTGTCGTTAGAGCATAGACTATCTCTAATTTTTACGTTACTCATTAGGTCCTCATTATTAGTTAAAACTAAGTCCAGAGTATTTACTCCTCTCGTAGGGTTGGTAATCACTTGTTTTAGGATATTATCCTGCACCACATCTAGGAATTTTTTTGTTTTCCTGATCTCCTATTAAAGTTTCCCAGTCAATGTTTCTATAATTAAAATCTCCCATGATCACAACGTTTTTGTACTGGGACGCTCTGTGAATTTCATGAATCAGGGGATCAGTCTGCTCAATGCCGAGGTTAGGAGGTCTGTACAAGACGCCAATAATAACTTTCTTATTCTTGCCTATAATCTCTATCCAAATTGATTCCGTACAATCCTCTTCCCTCGAATTGTTGATAATACAGTTTATTGTAATTTTAACGAATAGTGCTACACCTCCCCCACTCCTGCCAACCCTATCCTTGTGAAAAAACTTATATCCTTCTATTTCGATTTCCGCAAGGAAATTTTTAACAGCCATGTTGATCCAGGAGTCAGTAATAGCTATAATATTGAAGTTCTCTACGCATACTTTACCACGCAGCAAATAAATTTTGTTAATTTTGCTTCTGCTATTTGCATAATAAACTTTAAGTTAATCTTCCCTCCACCTGCTTTAGTGATTCTTTTCACAGTCCCTCTCTAAGTTGTTTCTATTGCATAAACTATAAAGCGACACCTCACCCACCTACTCCCACGTAATCTACAAAAAAAAAAAAAAAAAACTGTAGGATGCCTATTTATCGCTCAAAGGATTCAGCAAGGAGCCGAAATCCTCTGGGCGACAAGTGCACCCCGTCCCTTCGTATATAGATGGTTTCTACCGTAAAAGCGGTCCCAGTTGTCGACAAATGCCCATCCATTGGCCTTAAAATGTTTTGGCAGCCTACAATTCATTGCAATAGCCCTGGAATGCCACATGCCTCCAACTCTACGCCTCGGAAGAATGTCCGAACTTGAATATCTCCAGGGGTCAATGGTCCCCGTACATAATCTCACGTCTAATTGAGAGCCGTTTGGTTAAAAATCTTCACACACCTGACCCCGCTCCTCCACCACTCCTGACCCCGCTTCCCTTATGACAACATATCCTACATCCCGTTTGACCCCTCCCTTCTGACTCCGCTCCGCGTGACGGAATGTCTTTTGTCAAGCTATTTCTGTTCCTCCTCCACTTATATCTCAGTTATATTTATGTTTCAACCATTTCTTATGACCTATACTTTCCTGAAGAGGGCTATAGGTATTATCAAAAATGTAGACGTTATACTTTCTTCTAAGTTTTCTTTTATTGACTGTGGGTTCTTCGTGATTATATATATATACATATATATATATATATATATATATATATATATATATATGTATACATGTATATACATATATATACATACTGTATATATAAATATATATATATATGAATATAAATATACATATACATACATATATACACTCATGTTCATGAATATATATGTTGAGACATTCTGACAGGTTGACGTAAATGAAGTAGGAAACACAGGGGTCTTAGTCCGAGTTTATTCCTGACTAGCTTCGCAGGTATGCTTTTTCAAAGGAAATACCTTTGAAAAGTTATACATGCGAAACTAGTCAGGAATAAACTCGGACTAAGACTCCTGTGTTTCCTACTCCACTTACGTCTTTAATACATATATACATATTCCTATATCAATATGCATGTACGCATACACATAAACATATTCATACAAATGCATGTACTGTATATGTACATATACAAATATATGCGTATAATCTTTGCATAAGTGGAAGCCACTGCCAACTTGAGAAATATCTTAACCACCATTAAGCTTTTACTAATTTCATGTTTGCTTTCAGACGATTCTGTTCACACCTTTAGATGCCTTTCTCCGGTAGGCGCTGAAATGAAATATTCTGACTCATCTCTCAGGATCTTTCTAGAATTTTTAGACGATTTCATTCAGTTCTTGGAAAATGAGAGTTCGCCGCAATGATGTCATGTCGCTAAGTGGACGAAGATGACAAGTAATGTGGAGAAGAGAAAGAAGAAGAAAAAAAATTGAGGAAAATTGTGGAAGAAAAGAGGCAGTGGTGATGGATTGAACACCGTAGGAGAAAATTGGTGATGGTGGTTGTGGTTGTGGTGTTGGTTGTGGTTGTGGTGTTGGTTGTGGTGTTGGTATGTTTGGTGTGGTATGTTTGGTGTGGTTTACTTGTGGTAGTGGTGATGGTGGTGGTGTTGTTTGTGGTGGTGTTTGTGGTGGCGTTTGTGGTGGTGGTGTTTGTGGTGGTGGTAGTGGTGAAGCAGGAAGAGGCAAAGAAGCAGGAGGGTGGTAGGTGGTAGTGGTGATAATGGTAGGAAAGAGATATAGGAGAAAAGTGGAGGAAGGGAGAAAAGGTGGAGAGGATATTAATAGAGAAATATGGAGACGGTAGTGGAAATGGGGAGGGGAGGAGAATAGGCAAATTAAAAGGATTCATGGAATGGTGGAGGGGAAGTGCAAGGAGATAGTAAAGGGGAAAATGATGATAGCAAAAGAGAATGAAGGCAAGTCTGTGAAGTGATGATGAAAAGAGAAAAAGAAGGGTTAGGGGAAAATGAAGGGGAAAAGGAAAAGGGGGGAGGGGAAGAGGAAGAGGAAGGGGAAGAGGAGGGGGAAGAAAAAGTAGAAAAGAAAGAGGAAAAGGAGGAGAAAGGAAAAAGAAGGGCAAGGGGAAAATAAAATAAAGAGAATTAGGGTAATGAAAGAAAAGGAGAAAGCGAAGATAGAAGTTATGAGGACAATGACGACGGTGAGAATGAGGTGGACAAGGAGGATGAGGGAGAGGAAGAGGGAAAGGAAAAGGAAGAGGAAGAGGAAGGAGGGGAAGGAGAGGAAGAAGGAAAGGGAGAGGAAGAAGGAAATTAAAAGGGAAGAGGAAAAAGAAGAGATGAAAGGAGAAATGGAAAATACAGTAGAAGAAAAAGGATGGCGTGGAGGAGGGAAAAAATGAAGACAGACAATAGGAAAAAGAAAATGGAATCACGCTAGAAAGACAAACTGAAAGACAGGAATATCCAGTTTCACAGATAGAGAGGAAAAAAAAGAGAAGGGAAAAGAAGAGAGAAAAGAGAAGTGGAGGAACAGGAAGGGAAGAAACCGAAGAACAGAATCAACTCCCCCCCCAAAAAAAAAATAGTCTCGTGCAAGAGTGATAAGACTCGACGAGGAAAAAGATTGGACGAGGAGCATGATCCCAAAGAAGAACTCTCTGTTGGAAGAGGATCTCCCAGAGCTAGAATCTACACAAACTCTCCCAGGGGGTATCGAAGAATCTGCACAAAGGTTCGGAGACAGAACACTGTAGAATGGGTTGACATAGAAAGGCCCTGTGGTAGGACTTGCTACAGGAATATCCTGTGGTAGGACTTGCTACAAAAACATCCTGTGCAGAGGCCAATGATACAAGGGCTTAGAAATTTACCATACAAAGGCAGGCTTAGTCACCATAACTTTACATTCCCTGGAAAGACGAAGAGTACCGGATGATCTAATAGAGGTATTCAAATGGATTTTAACAAGGGTCATGCAGACAAGATCACCATATTAAGACAGTATGGTAGGATTTAAATTGGATAAATCTAGGTTTAAGAAGGAAATAGGCAAGAACTGCTTTACCGATAGAGTGGTAAATCAATTGGTTGTTTTAAGATAACATGAGATAGGTTTATGGATAGGGATGACAGGTGGTGAGGGACAGAGAACTGCCCAGACATAGTAACCATGTAATGAGCTCTGAAACAATTGGTTGTTTTAAGAAAAGATTATATAACTTTATAGATAAGGATGTCAGGTGATAAGAGACATGGAACTACCTAGTGTAGGCCTTATGGTCTCTTCCAGCTCCTCCATTCTTATGTTCTTACTTGCATGCGGTGGTCCTGGAAGATAAACAGAAAGACTGCCAATTTTCAAAACCCATCTTCAATCCCCTAATCATATCCATCAAGAGGTGAATTGCTGAGGGGCTGACCCTCAATCTTTGAACTGGACCAAGATCTCTTTTTATCAACTTTAACTTAATTCTTTGTATTTTTTCACACATGGATAATTGACAACCGGCGACTGCTCCCCATCCGCTATAACTTTCAGCCAGTGAGACACAAGCAGTCCCACATTGATACAACACAAAAGACAACAGTCCAATGTTTCTTCCCAGAGAGATGTCAGTCACGTTCAAAGAACCGTTGCCAGCCGCTTTGGGGATGCAGGGTTTCCCACTAGGTGAAACTCAAAGATAAGATTGACTGACACCCTTTTTTATGGCTAGGAAGAGGATCTCTCTCCAACATTGTTTCCCAAACTTTGTGGACCCCTCACATCGACTTATATATTCAAGGGATCCCATAATACGGGATTAGATCAGATATAGTCACTTTTTTTAAGCATTTGGTGATAGAAACGTTATAATGTATCAAACAAATAATCGCCACATTCCGGGAAACGCAACTGGCCAGGAAAAAAAGAAAATAGAAAAAAGGACATCTCGATAAAGATACATTATAAAAAAGAACCATTACAGGGTTAAGTGTAATATGTTGAATTCCGTATCCTGCCCCCATTTGTAGGTTTCTATGTCCTAGGGGTCTGCGGAACCCTGGTTGAGAAACATTACTCTACGGGAGATGCCAGCACACCATTGGAGGGGGATGAGAGTTCTTGAAAAGGAGAAATATTTTTTGTTGGAAGAGCAACTTTTGAGAGGAGTTAAAAAAAAATAGAATGGGGTGTCGAAATAAAACTACAAAAGTAGGTTTCAGTGAAAGAAAACCCTCTAGCAGAAATGTTTGGGTCTGAATGACCATGAGATTCAAGAACACTCTAAAGTGGGCATCTTCTGCGGGATGCCCTGCAGAGAATCCAGGAAACTATCATATGAAATCTCGGAATAAAAAAGAGGAAGATTCAAATAGAAAAATGAAAAATATCCTGTAGGAAAAGTCCATTGAAGAACATCCTGTACAAAGCCTAAACCAAGGAACAACTTGCACTAGAGGTAAACGATAGAGGGACTCGCTTTACAGGAAGGTTTTGCCGAAGACCTAGCCTCTTACAGGAGCCTGAACAAGCCCATTCTATCGGAAGAGACTCGTGTAGACGTTCTTGCCAGAGGACCTTCCTGTTGGAGAGATCGGAAAGGTTAGCAAGGTCGAGTGTATTGAGGAGGAGAAATGCCATACAGGAGAGCTTCGTCGAAGACCTACCTTCTCATAGGAGTATGCACAAGCCCATCCCATCACTTGTCGGAAGAACATCCTGTAGAAGATCTCGCCGGATGACCTTCCTGAAGGAGGTTTCGGCGAGGTGAGAGAGTGGGAATGTATCCAGCGGAGAAACGCCATATTTAAGGGCTTCGCCGAAGACCTACCCTCTCACAGAAATCTGCACAAGCCCATCTCATTAGAAGAGTTTCCTGTAAAATGTCTCGTTGGAGGTCTTTCTTGCGGGAGAGATCGGCGAGGTGAACGAGGTCGAGTGTGTAGGCGGAAAAACATCATCCAACAGGATGGCTTTGCCGAAGATCAACCCTCTCACAGGAGCCTGAACAAGTCCATCTCATCGGAGGAGCCTCCTGCAAGAGTTTTCGCCGGAGGACCTTCCTATGGGAGAGATCGGCGAGGTGAGCGAGGTCTCGAAGAAGTCCAGTAGGGCGTGATATTAAGGATGGGGACGGCGAACTGGATGTCTTACTCTATTGATTACAATGATGAGCACGTCGTGTTAATTACGAAGTGTGAGGGATCGTAGAGTTCGAGAGAAGGTCTGCACACTGGGTGTCTGGTGTGTGGGTGTATATGTATAAGTAGATGAACTTTCCGTGGGTTGGAATTGTATCCCAGATGAATAAAATAGTCTGGTGTTAGCCGCAATAAAATCTTTAAATATAAGACCACTCTTGAATGGATATATATACACACACACACACACATATATATATATATATATATATATATATATATATATATATATATATATACATATATATATATATATATATGTATATACATATATATATATATATGAGAGAGAGAGAGAGAGAGAGAGAGAGAGAGGTAAGAAGGAAAGTAGAAAGACGTAATGATAGTTAGACTGAGACAAACGGATAGATAGGCAGATAGGCAGACAACCAGACTAATAGGCAAATGACAGAGAAGGACGAAGACAAGAAGGTAGAGCAACACTGGGTTGACAGAGACAGGCAGTCATGCAGATATACAGAAGACAAGGAAGGGGAGAAGGAGGACGAGAAGGACGAGGAGCACGAAGACGAGGAAGAGCAGGAAGAGGAGGAGGAGAAGAACGAAGAGGAAGAGGATGAGAGGGAGAACGAGGAGCAAGAGGAGGTTAACGAGAATGAGAGGGAGGACGAAAAGAAGAAGGAGAAGGAGGACGAGAAGAAGGAGGAGGAGGAAGAGGAAAAGGAGGAGAGGGAGGACGAGGAGGAAGAGAGGGTCAACGAGGACGAGAAGGAGGAGAAGGAGGAGGAGTAGGAGGGCGAGAATGTCCAGGAGACAGAGGAGGAGGAGAAGGAGAGGACGAAAAGGACGAGAAGAAGAGAGGGAAGAAGAGGAAAAGGAGGACGAGAGGGAGGAGGAGGACAAGGAGGAAGAAGAGGAGAAGGAGGAAGAGGAGGAGTAGAGGGAGGACAAAGTGGAGGAAAAGGAGGAGGAGGAGGAAGAGGACGACACAAAGGAACACAAAGGAAGAACAAACAACAGCAGGCCTACTGGCCCTAACGAGGTTGTTTGTGTTAACTAAACTAAACTACAGTTAAGGAAACCGGGCAACTAGGCGATAGAAGATGAACTAACACTACTGCTATTACTATCCTATCCAATTAATCCAATTGCAATTAAATGTCTGATTATATCTTTTATTGCAAAGGACAATATTTTATTTGCGGATTAGATTCCAAGTATTTATCTAAGCGATTTTTAAATGTTGTTATCGTGTTACTTTCAACGACAGTGGAAGGTAACGAATTCCACACATTAACAACCCAGTTAAAGAAGAAGATCTTACTTTCGTTCGCAGAGAATCTTTTGACAATTACTTTAAAATCGTGGCGTCTTCTTGTATTTGATTGGTCTAATAAGAAGTAATCTTTGACATTAATGTTGTCAAAGCCTTTGAACATTTTTAAAACCTCAATAAAATCTCCTCGCATTCTTCTTTTTGAGAGTGAGAATAAGTTTAGATTTTTTAGTCTTTCTTCATACGGCAGATTTCTCATCCTTGGTATCATTTTGGGAGGACGAGGAGGAGAAGATGAGGAAAGGGAAGAAGAAGACGAAGAGTAGGAAGAGGAGAAGGGGAGGAGGAGGAGGAACACGAGGAGGAGGAAGAGGAGAAGAAGGGTGTGTCAAAGTTGACGGAGACAGACAAACAGACAGACAGAGGGAAGGTAGAGAAAGTGAAATAAAGGAAAGAAGGAAGGAAGAAAGGAAGAAAGGAAGAAAGGAAGGAAGGAAGGAAGGAAGGAAGGAAGGAAGGAAGGAAGGAAGGAAGGAAGGAAGGAGGAACTGAAGGAAGGAAGAAATGAAGACAGGAAGAAAGGATTGAAGAAAGGAAGAAGGAAGGAAGGAAGGAAGGAAGGAAGAAAGGGAGGAAAGATGGAAAGATGGATGGATGGAGGATGGAAAGAACTGAATAAAAGAGAAATGAATGAAGGAAAGAAGTAAGGAAGGGAGGAAGGACGTAAGGGAGTAAGGAATAAATGAAGGAAGGAAAGAAGTAAGTAAGGAAGGAAGGAAGGAAGGAAGGAAGGAAGGAAAGAAGGAAAGAAGGAGTCTGGCCTTAGAAATAAAGAAGAAAGGAAAGAAGCAAAGAAGAAAGTAAGGAAGGAAAGAAGGAAGGTGCTGGCCGTAGAAATGAAGAAAGAAGGAAAGAAGTAAGAAAGGAAGGAAGTAGGAAAGGAAGGGCGGAAGCCGGTTGGCCTTAGAAATGAAGAAAGGAATGTGTTAAAGCAGGCCAGACTCGGGAAATCTTGACCGATCATCTGGTCAGGTTTGCAACATTGCACCTCAGGGCTGTGCAAGAGGTCCAGCTTCTAAATGGCGCTCCTGAGGCAAATGGGGGCACAAGGGTTGCGTGTGTGTTATGTATGTGTGTGTGTGTGTGTGTGTGTGTGTGTGTGTGTGTGTGTGTGTGTGTGTGTGTGTGTGTGTGTGTGTGTGTGTGTGTGTGTGTGTGTGTGTGTGTGTGTGTGTGTGTGTGTGTGTGTGTGTGTGTGTGTGTGTGTGTGTGTGTGTGTGTGTGTGTGTGTGTGTGTTTGTATGTACGCTGAAGTTTGGTAGAGGGGGCTGGAAGATAGCGTAGAGGGCTGGGAGATGACGGAGGGGGCTGGGAGATGGCGTAAGGGGTTGGGAGATGGTTTATGGGGTTGGAGGATGGAGTATGGGGCTGGGAGATGGAGTATGGGGCTGGGGGATAGCGTAAGGGGCTTGTAGATGAAGTAATGGGGTGAGAGATGGTGTAGGGGATGAAGTTTGGTGGAGGGGGCTGGGAGATGGCGTACGGGGCTGAGAGATGGAGCAAGGGAATAGGAGTTGAAGTAGGGCTTGGGAAAGGCCGTAAAAGGCTGTGGGAGGGCGTAAGACGAGGTTAGATGGCGTAAGGGGGTGGAAGATGACGGATGGAGGCTGGGAGACGACGGAGGGGGCTGGGAGGAGACGGAGAGGACTAGAAGATGATGAAGGGGGCTGGAAGATGGCGTAAGGGGCTAAAGTTTGGTGGAGGGAGCTGGGAGATGGAATAAGAGGCTGGGAGATAGAGTAAGGGGCAGGGGAATGAGTAAGGCTGGGAGATGACGAAGGGGCTGGGAAGAGGCGGGTGAGGGCTGGAAAGAGACGTAGGGGGCTGGGAAGAGGCGGAGGGACTGAAAAATGATGGAGGGGGCTGGAAGACGATGGAGGGAGCTGGAAGACGGATTAAGAGGCTGGGAGATAGAGTAAGGGGCTTGAGGATGGAGTAAGGGGCTGGGAGATGGCGCAAGGGGCTGGGAGATGAAGGAGAGGGCTGGGAAGTGACGAAGGGGGTTGGGAGGGGACTGAGGGAGTTGGGAAGAGGCGGAGGGGGCTAGGAAGAGGCGGAGGGGGCCGGAAGATTATGGAGGGGCTGAAAGGGGCTGAAAGATGGCGTAAGTGGCTGAAGTTTGGTGGAGGGAGCTGGGAGCTGGAGTAAGGGGTTGGGAGTTGGAGTACGTTGCTGGGAGATGATGAAAGGGGCTAGGAGATGTCGGAGGGGGCTGAGGGATGATGCAAGGGGGTATGGAAGATGACGGAGGGGGCTGGGAGATGGCGTAAGGTCACATATGGTCACCGAATCTCATTAAAGACATTGACAGACTGGAAAAAGTACAACGGCGAGCCACAAAACTGATTCCAAATATCAAAAATAAATCATACGAAAATCGACTTAAGCACATGAATCTGTTTTCCCTAAAAAAGCGTAGACTCAGAGGTGACTTGATACATGTCTTTAAGATTTTAAAGGGAATTGACAACATCAAGTGACCAAATTTTCACATTGAATGAGAATCAGACAAGAAACAATGGTCTCAAACTGTCCGGAAATAGATTCAATTTGGAAGTAGGTAGAAACAACTTTGCCAACCGTGTAGTTAATGAATGGAATAAACTTCCTGCACAGGTAGTGCAATGTAGTTCAGTTCGAAGCTTTAAGAATCATTTAGATAAATACCTAAGTAAGATGCTGTAATGATTATAATTTATCTTATATTATTTGTTTTTGTTTTGTTATAATTTGTCTGTCTGATTTTCATTTATTATTAGTTATATGTCAATTTATTATCATTTACTATTTACCTGTTTGTTTGTTATTCAACTATACCTATACATTTATTTATGTATTTTATTTGTTAGTTACATTATTATAGTTTTTATTTATTATTAATATGATCTTTTTTTTTTTTTGCATCCGACCTAGATATGGATCAAAAGGTCTCCTGTCGGCATGCTCCTCCTTTGTAATCCTTTGTAATTCTTTGTAAGGTACTGGGAGTTGACAGAGGGAACTGGAAGATGACGGAGGTTTCTGGGAGGTGGTAGAGGGGGCTGGGAGATGATATAAAGGGCTGGAAGATGACGGAGAAGGCTGGGGGATGAAGTAAGGAGGCTGGGAAGGAGCTGAGGGGGCTGGGAAGGAGCTGAGGGGGCTGGAAAGGAGCTGAGGGGGCTGGGAAGAAGCAAAGGGGGCTGGGAAGGAGCTGAGGGGGCTGTAAAGGAGCGGAGGGGACTGGGAGGTGGCAGAGGGCATTAGGTGTCAGTTTAGGGCTTTGAGTGTTGGGAGAGGGGGCTATCAGGGGCGAGCGGGTAGGTTTACAATGTATTTCCGGAAGGGGCTGGGGGCTTGTGGTACGTATTGGGATGTAGTGGAGGGTGGCGGAGGGTGCCGGAGGGGCTTGGAGAGGATAATGAGAATGGTGAGCTGAGAAGCTAACGTGCGAAATGCAAAGTGCAAATTGAGATTAATTACGTGAAATGGGGTCAAGGCGGGTCACTTTTATTGCTCTCGTTTGTAGTTCAATCGTTAGAGTAGAAAGGTGGGATCTATGTCAATCCACCAATTAATCCAACGGGGCTTGTATGGCTTAAGGATCTTCCTCCCGCTAACGACGGGGTGATTTGAGTTAGAGCGAATGGTGGGTTAAGAGACGAAACGGCATTAAAATAGAGGAATTTTGACAGATTTTTTTTTTTTTTTTTTTTTTTTTTTTTTACTGAAAAACCAAAAAAGGGGGTAGGGTTAAGCGACGTTCCTCAAGAGAGCGAAACCAAATAAGAAGCTTTTGCCAACTCGAAAACAGACCGGACCTGCTGCGCCTTTCAGAAACTAAGATAAGAATTATTTCTCCTAGAGTTCCCTCGGATCCATCTGACCTCCGTCTCGGGTGGCACCGCCATCGTAGGCTCTTCCTCCTCCTCCCCGAGCTCCTCTTCGTCCTCATCCCCTCATCCTCTTTATCCTCAGCCCTCCTCGTCCTCAACCACGTCCTCCACCTCCTTGTCACCCCCCTCCTCCTCTTCGTCTTCATCACCCTCCTCCTCCTCGTCCTCCTCCCCTTCCTCCTACTCGTTCTCCTCATCTTCCTCGTCCTTATCCCCTTCCTCCTATTCTTCCAAGCCCTCTACTCCTCCTCGTCTTCATACCCCTCACCCCTCCTCGTCCTCATCCTCTCCTCCTCCTCGTCCTCATCCCCTGCCCCTCCTCCTCGCCCTTATCCCTCCCCTTCTCCTCGTCCTCATCTCCCACCTCCTTGTCCTCCTGTTCTTCCTTCTCCACCTCCTCCTCCTCCTATCCTCTTCCTCCTTCTCGTCCTCCTCGCCCCCTCCTCTTTCCTCGTCTCCCCTCCTCCTTCCTCATCCCCCCTCATCCTCGTCATCCTTCACCCCCTCCTTACCCTCCTCTTCGTCCTCATTCCCCTCCTCCTCGTCTTCACCCTATTCTCCCCCTTTCCTCTTCCTCCTCCTTACGTTTGTCCTCCTTCTTCTTCATCCTCCTTTTCTTCCTTCCTCCTCTTCCTTCATCCTCCTCCTCCTCCTCTTTTGGCACCCTTGGCATCCCTCCAGGCGAGTATCTCACGTTCAAATTACTACTAGATAACCAAGACTCTTGGGAGAGCCCAGAAGCTCTTCGAGGTTTTGCTTGCGCTAGGGAGGGAGGAACAAGAGGAAGAGAAGGAGGAGGAAGAGGAGAAAGAGGTAGAAGAGGACGATGAGAAGGAGGAAAAGCAAGAGGAGGAGGAGAAGCAAAAGGAGAAAAGGAGCAGGAAGAAGAGGAGGAAGAGAACGAGGAGGAAGAAGAGAAAGAAATGGAAGGAAAGGAAGAGGAGGAAGAGAACGAAGAGAAGGAAGAGAACGAGAACGAGGGGGAGGAGAAGGAGAAGGAGGAGGAGGAGGAGGAGGAGGAGGAGAAGGAGGAACGAGGAGGAGGGGGAGGAGGGAGAATAGAAGTTGAAGGTAAAGAAGAAGGAACAGAATGAGGATATGGACGAAGAGAAGGAAGAGTAAGAGGAGGAAGATGGAGAAGAGGAATTGAAGGTAAAGGAGAAGAAGGAACAGAATGGGAAGGAGGAGGAGTAGGAGGAGGAAGAGGAGGAAGAGGAGGACCGGTTGCTAATGGACATTGGTGTTGCATTCACAGAGTGATATGCAGTGTTGGTGTGTGCCGTATTTTGTGTATGTACATATGCATGTGTCGAGGTATATATGTCAAAGTATATTTTGTGTATGTGATGGAATTTAGAGAATTAAAAGAAAGAAGACTAATGAGAGGAACTTGTTAAGACAATCCAGTTAATACATTGTTTAAGTATCCATGGAAATGTGTGTGTTGATATTATAGACATTAGAACTCGCCAAGGTAAGATTATTCATTTCCTGACAATAGATAGATAAATAAAGAAATAAATAAGTAAATAAACAAATGAATAAATAAATGAATAAGTAAATAAATAAATAAATAAATAAATAAATAAGTAAATAAGCATATAAATGAATAAATAAATAAATTGATAAATAATTAAATAAATAAATAAATAAATAAATGAAAAAATAAATAAATAAATAAATAAATAAATAAATAAATGAAAAAATAGATAAATGAATAAATAAATAAATAAGTAAATAAGTAAATTTAATAAATAAATAAATAAATGAATAGATAAATGAATGAATAAATAAATGTATGTATGAATGAATGAATGAATGAATGAATGAATGAATGAATGAATGAATGAATGAATGAATGAATGAATGAATGAATGAATAGATAAATAAATAAATATATAAATAAATAAATATACGTATATAAATAAAAAGATAAATAAATAAAATAATAGATAAATAAATAAATAAGAATATCTACTGCACTTTTTTGGCAGACTTCTTAAGCAGAATTCCGACGAAAACTGAAAAACCGAAAATAGAAATCGGATGTGTAAATGACTTGGATGTTGATTTAATATCTTCATTAACATCATGTATGACTTCATCCCCTCCCATTGTGGAGTTTTGGGTTTGTACCTCCCCTCGTGTGTTTGAAGGCCCATACTCCATTCCCAGCACTTAATGGTGACTGCTACTTGCCCTGGCTACCACAACATAAAGGGCAAAGTTGACGTAATCTGTAGTGGGTAGTCTCATAGTTATATACAGTGTATTGTCTATATATACTGTATATATATGTATATGTATATATATATATACATATATATATATACATATATATATCTATATGTATACATTTATATACTGTACACACACACACACACA
Source organism: Oratosquilla oratoria (assembly GCF_046742065.1). NCBI lineage: Eukaryota > Metazoa > Arthropoda > Malacostraca > Stomatopoda > Squillidae > Oratosquilla > Oratosquilla oratoria. The sequence continues at coordinate 6,407,721 of NC_134819.1, forward strand.
CACTCACACACACACACACACACACACACACACACACACACACACACACACACACACACACACACACACACACACACACACACACACACACACACACACACACACACACATATATATATATATATATATATATATATATATATATATATATATATCAATACACTGTTGTGGTTTGAGTTTTGAGTATAAGATATAGGCGAGAGGATCTCGAAAAAACAGCATGAGCCTGTGATGGCAATTTGGAACAGTTTTCACTGAGCTAGGGGATGCCACACACCACCAGGTGTAATAATAGATGAGATAGAAATAAAAGGATACTTTACTGGTTTTGGCGAGTTTCTGTAGTATGAATGAAACAGATTAATATATGATACAGGTTTCTTCAAAGATTGGTAACAATAGTGAGGAAATAATGAACACGACCATACGTCGTACTTCTAACAGCCTAAAACCAATCGTATGTTAAATAACACTTTCTTTATCTAATACATCCCATGATAAATATAACTTTTTCTAACTAATATATCCTGTGATAAATATCATTTTCCCTAGCTCGTATATTCTATGATAAAAATCAATCTCCCAAAGTAAAACATCCTATGATAAATATCACACTTGAAAGGTCCAGAATGATAATAATCAATGCTGATTAGTTACTTGCTACCTAATGAACTCAGGCTAGGATTCAACGTAGCAGCATGTGTCCGTAGAGACAGGTAGAGGTGGGGGGGCTGTATCCCATAAGTTAGGACAAGAGCAAAAAAGAGGAGAGGAAGTTCAGTCTTCCCTTTTTATAGGTCACAAAAAGGACGTGTATTCACAAGCTGGAACTTGTAAGATAGGGAAAGGAGCAGGGATAAGAAACGCCGGTTCTACAAGCTTGGACTTGTAAAAACCAAGTGGCTGAAAATCTAAAGGAATTTTCATCACTTGGGTCGTGATAGTTACCCCCCCCCCACACACACACACCCCTGGAGTCCTGCAGTCCAGCGAATAGGAAGCGAGCTGGATTGGATGTTTATACGATACGGGGGGAGGAAAATTATCTGTTCCTCTTGACAAGGTACTGGTAAAGATCTTATCCTCGAGTGTATGGGCCATACGAAAGTTAAATGATTGAAGGTGCTAAGGCCCAGCGGAGGATACGTTGATTGCTAAGTCGGGCTCTCTCGATGAATACCAATGACTTTGTTATAATATGGAGGACAACTATTGCTTAAAAAGCTTTAGCTTTTTAAAAGCAGAATCAACGTAAGAGTCAAGGAGAAGCTTAACTAAATTTCTAAAGATTTGTCTGCAAGCTTCAGGGGTCATGTGATACGCCATTAATATACTTTCTTTTACTAAAGGGTAGGAGGTATATTCTTCAATAGTGTTGAATACTCTAGCGACCGTACCAGTTAATTTAGTTTGGATAACCCTTGTCCACTCTTCTTCAGGTCATTTCTAACGTTAGGCTAATCGTTCAATTTGCCTGAAAGAGTATTCTGGATCTGACTTAGTGAAAATTGGAACTGAATGAATTTCTTTATGCAACTGGAATAAAACTTTGGCCTTATTAACTAATTTACTACATAGTCAATTTCTTTCTCCTCACTTTCATATCTCAATTTCTCTTTTTTCTAATTCCATTATCCTTCGTTCTAATTTTTTTCTAGCTCTTGGTTAATGACCGATCTATTTACTTTAACATTGGCAATTGCACCTGAAGAGAGAAGAGGCTTCACTTTTTCTTCCAATTGTGATGCAGGGGGTTATTCATGAATTTTCGAGGGAAAATTCCATTTTGTCAATGGAATAGGTGATTTAGGGTTTTGAATAATTAAAATTTGGTATTCCACTCCCTAGTGAATATTTAGCAAACCTTGGACATCACAAGTTAATGGCAAAATTTCCGTTCACCGCTTCGGTCAGAGTGAGAACACTAAATAAGGTGGGTTTTACCCACTGTTGAAATAGGCCTCTGCAGACTGGTTCTCTACATAGAGATTTCTGACAAAAAAAAAAAAAAAAAAAAAAAGTATCGTATACTCTTAGCTGCATTAGAGATTATATATCAAAATTTAGGAAATATTTTCTAACACGACTTGTACTGTGCTTAAAGGGGGTACTTGAAGCTGAACTTGCGTTAGCTACTAGTAAATACCGAATTTTGAGTATAGCAAATGGGGAAGCTATAGCTTTTTTTTCTATGGTGTATCTCAGTTAAATATTACCAATAAGTTTAAGGGAGGAGGTCAAGGGTACTTTTCAAAATGAAGTACAATGTTGTTTGCTCTTCGTTGGATTTTAATGGCTAAGGGACATCAATAGATGTCCAAAGGGTCTCTTCCTCTCTACGCTTCAATACCAAACCAAGTTCGTCTTACCTATCAGCAATAGTTCGTCTTACCTAACATCAACAGTGAAGTAAATCCTAAGATAAATATCACCCTTGAGAGGTCCAGAATGGTAATAAAAAGGCTTAACCGTACTCAGTATTTACTACCTAATGAACTCAGGTAATATTTATCATAGGATGTATTAGTTAGGGAAAATGATGTTATCATAGGATGTGTTAGTTAGGGATAGTGATATTTATCATAGGATGGATTAATTACGGAAAATCATATTTATCATAGAAAGTATCAGTTAGAGTAAATACATTTATCATAGGATGTATTAGCTAGGGAAACTATTTAGCATACGATATATGTCAGCCGTTCAGAAGTACGGTGTTGATTGTGGCATTGGTAGGAGGTATATGAGATTGATTTAATAATACCTTACATCTCATAAATATTCTTTTTTATCATTTTTGGTTAACAATCTTTGAAGAAACTCGTCTCTTATGCTGAGCTGTTGAGGTTGCATTGGACAGTAAGTGAGGCCGTGGAGACAGGACAAGGAGGGGTTTGTACCTCGTAGGTCAGAACAAGAACGAGAGAGAGAGAGAGCAAGTCAAGCTCAGCCCTTTCATAGGTCACAAAAAGGGGCATGGCTTCGTAAGTTAGAATTTGCATGATAGAAACAGGGGATAAGAAATCCGGCTCTACAAGACCTGCAAACCAACCGGCTGAAGTATATGAATTGTCCTCACTTGGGTCGTGATAGTTTCCCTTGTATCCGTATACCATTACTAACCATTACGATATATCACATGTATGACACGTGATCCAAATGCATGCAGGGTGCCAGACAGATACTCGTCTTTTGCAATTCCTCCAATCTTGCTGACATCCACATTCTCAAATCGTAAACATCTGACTCAGACATACAACACACATCACACCACCGCCTAATGGAAAGTTATTAAATCAAGTAAATAGTATCGCCAGACAGATCATTAATCATTTCCTTATACCTATCAAACTACATAATTATAACTTCAATTCATACATCATATCAAGGCAAATCCACTGATAATAACCAGACACTTAAAACTACAACTAGCACACAAATGGTATTGTATAAATCCCAAACCTATTATTTAACTGTAAACCTGACACCAGACATGCAAATATAGGCGTATTCATATATATGTGCGGCGACTGCGTCGCCACAGAAGGTAAAACTCTCCCTGGAAGAAATAGAGACCCTCCCTATGAGGGATCACTCGGGGATTCTCCCCGGAGGGGATCACATCCCCATGTTTTAAATATCTCATTCCAATTAACAAAGAAAGTCCGAAGCTTTACGTTCCCTGCCACAGGTGTAACCTTTCACAGGTTACACACCTGGCTGCAGCGGTGATGGCAGTCCGCTACCCTTCCTTACGCCTCCGGAGAAGGACTGTCCATTCACGACAACCCACGCCTATTTGTGTAACCTTTTACAGTTTACATACCTGGTGCCATGTGGTGGTTCTCGATGCCTCCGAAGAGAGACCGCCCGTAGACGACTAAAACCGCTAGAGTAACCTTTCACAGGTTACACACCTGGCGGCAGCTGTGGCGGCAGACCGCTACCCCTCCCTACTCCTCCGTAGAGAGACCGCCCCTCCACGATTACACACACCTATATGTGTAACCTTTCACAGGTTACACGCCTGGCGGCAGATGGTGGTGTTCGACACCGTCCAAAGAGAGACCGCCCGTACACGACTAAAACAGCTGATGCAATCTTTCACATGTTTCACATTTGGCGGCAGCGGTAGTGACAGCCCGTTACCCCTCTCTACGCCTACGAAGAGAGACCGCCCGTCCACGATTACTCACACCCACTTGTGTAGGCATCAAAAGTCTACTCAGCCTCCAAAGAAAGCCGCTAGTTCACGACTAGAATCGTTAGCCCAGACCAATGATTCCTAGCAACGCAATTTCAAGACAAAACTCAACACATCACCACTTCAACTCCAATCAAGTCACAGGAAAGCTCAGTGCAACGCATCGAAGCCAAAATTATCAACCAAGACCGATACGTTGGCTTCAAGATTTCAATCATGCCCCAGGAATTCATCGCAGACTCATAAAATAGAGTCAACTATCCACAAGACTTCATTCAATCCCGTGTACCTACTTTGAGTTCACCAGCCACTTTCCCACATACCTACATAACATTACTTTAAGGTTGTCGTCCGGCACACAACCACAGCAAACACATCGCGAGACATTCTCGCGCTCTCACTCCGTAAGTAATACTACTTAAAATTTTACTCGTTCCCCTACTTCTAGAACGAAGCTACGCGAGTGTAATACGTCACGAAGGACCCAGACTCAGCTCGCTGAGTTCAGGGTCAGCAGTTCCTAGCGACTTCATTCGGCGCAATTCCCTTAACGAGCGACACATCCTACACTCTACACACCACCCCTCCACAACCGTCCCCTCCACGCGACGATCGCAGTTCTACCCACTCCAGCGTCACAACCGACCTTGCCAGCCATCGTGAGTACCAAATAACATACACCTACTAATTTCCTCTAAACTCTCTAGCTCTCCATGTACCGAGCCTGAAGAAAACCAACCCTACACACCCCTCCATCGCCGTGACCTACGGCAAGGACCAGAAACTGCGCGTCGATTGAGTGTAGCCGACAGCAATGGCTGGTAGCGAGTCCCTACCCAATCACGCAGCACTTCCACCCCCTCCACCTCCGTGATCCACGGCACCAGGTACTTCGCGTCGGTTGAACGTAGCCAGCAATAAATCAGTCACGTTATTCAACCAACACCGTCCGCCCACCTCCTCCTTCCTTCTGGTAAGCCACCATCTTGCTGACCTCAGCAAAACCGACAATACGATATCATCAAGGACCAGACGTCGTCAGTATGCAGTTACCCACAGTGCCAAGTCTTCAGCCTCCACTATGTAAAGTACCCTAATTCCAATTTTTACACATACTCACACTCCTAAGATATCCAAAGACTAACAGATACTGTAAGAATAGTTACATGTTCCAGTAGATAGATCCACTAATAGGTATATACAAATATATCAATAGAAATATACAATATTTAACAAGTAAACTTAACAAACATCGAATACATAAATAAACACATAAATCAGGAAGTACATACGCATATAGGAAAAACATTTAACATCTGGGGCATTAAACAGACCCAACATAGAAAGACAAAGTGAAAATTACTCACATGATTCACTGCTAATTCTTCAAATCAACATAACTGAAGCACTAAAAAAAATCAATATATTTGGACGCTAAGTAAATAATACATGTATAAGTGAATCCCCAACCAAATATTTAAATCCACATAAATCTACTAAAATAACTGTATATCAGCCAACAGCTATATATTGACAAATAAACAAATAATAATAGAGAAGCACCTGGTACATAAATAAATATAGGTTCCAATATATTGACCCAACCAACAGCTATATACATAATGAAAATACTAGTAGCCAAAGTCTTAGTACAAAAATATATATAGTATTCTATACATAATACCAAACACTATGTAAACATAATAATTCTCAGACATATAGAAATCAGTAATTACATACCAAACATTTCCCAGTACATTTTTTATAAGCAAGATTTTTTTTTCAAACGCCTTCTATCAAGTACCAAAGACATTACGCCTCTCAGGTACAAACTACAATACTAAGACACACTAACCGTAATGCCAACCCTGCCACCATGTATTTCTAGATACTTGATATCTTTCTTGTCAAGCCATATATAACAACTTAATAACACATTAACTTTAAAATAATTCAGACTAACACATCCAGCAAATATCCACAACTCAGCAAGTTCCACCCACAACCTAAACCCATATACCTCGTGGCAGACTCAGAGCCAGCCACCAAAAACGAACACATAAGATAAACGAATAAAACACCATGAAAAGCACAATAACAAAATCCCACAATAAACAAACCAACACATTAAGCACAACCCATACATTTTCCTTAAATATTCCTCTCGCGAGACGCAAGATATCGTGCCTTTCAAAAGGTGAACATAGTATTAACGATCCCTTACTTACCAAACCTATTCCATCTATAAAAATCTTGTCTACCTAACTTTAGATCGTGACGACCCAGGAATAGTACACGCATTTACTAAGATCAATATAATATACAACGTTAAATGAACAATCGCATTTCAATCATTTCAAACTCATTGCAAAAAGAATAGAAACATCACTAATATACATTAGTTTAAACTCAAAGTTATATTGCACAAACTTCCATGTATTTTACCTAAACAAATAAAATACTCTCACTATACCGACTCATCTCTAATACGATATAACTCCGACATACCTAACCAATGTACAGAAAGATTTCACACAAAATTCAAGAAAGACACATCCTCAAGATAAAACAACAAAACTTCCCACTCAAAGATAGCCAATCATTATTTCATTCCATAAACAATAATCAAAGCTCATACACCAAATCTAGTACTTACATACGAAAGCCTCCATCTCAAGCATACATTGTTTTAAACAAGTCAGCTACATTGAACATAACACGAGACAGAATTTCATAATCAAATTACAAGAGTAAGTATAGGAACAGCAGATTACCTTACAAAAAATATAGCCTTACAAAAATAAACCGCGACATGACATCCACGAAACAAATATAAGCAACATTGATTTATCACACTGTGAAAAACAAAAAATAACAAATAAATAAACAAACTTGTGTTCCACCAATTAATCATTACAAATATATGATAACAAAACAAGCCAATTAATTTTATGCAAATTTGTATAGATGTTAGAGAAGAAAAAACAAATTTAGATAATATTCTTACATAAATAAATAGGTCAATCCATTCCAAATTACCCCCAAACTCCTACACTATTGTCCTACCTAAAAATTATGCAAGATAGGAAAACTGATATCACACACACACACGCACATATTGACATCCATATGTCCCATACATGCAAGTGTGAAATCTCATACAAAAGAGACTACCAGTGAAGTGTACAAAACTGACACAGTATAAAAATCTCATTGAAACAAAAGAATAGCCTTCCGTTTACGGAACGATGTGAATTACCTAAATTTCTGGTGCAAACCATTTTCCATATGTGCCTTTATATTTTAGATATGCTACAATAAATATACCATTAAAATAACTTCACACACAAACTAACAACTGCAGATTTTTAGGATGTCATTCATTAAGCTATGGTACCCAGTGAAAGTGCTACCCGATTCTCATTTGAACTACAGTGAAAACGGAACTAAACATCTAAAAAGAAATCCCAAACTACAGTGACAGATATATTCCCATACATTGTCATTGAAAAGAGAATCGATACTGACAATGAAAGTGATAATTTTTAGTACAAAGGCATACATTTTAGTCAATGTCTCCCACAGGGGATGTGACACATTATCATATCTCTTTTGCAATTGTATACCAAACCCCCGCCGTTTTGACCTTAACCCAAGATATGAGGACGTACCTCAAAGATGTCAGGGAACCATTGTATCTATATAACATTACTAACTATTACGATATATCACATGCATGACACGTGATCCACATGCATCCAAGGTCGTCAACAGTCAGTCGCATTTTGCAATGCCTTCAATCTTTCTGACATCCACATTTCCAAATCGTAAACATCTAACTCAGACATACAACACACATCACGCCACCGCCCAACGGAAAGATACCAAAACACGTACATAGTGTCGCCAGACAGATAATTAATTATTTTCTTATCATTAACTATTTCCTTATACCTATCTAACTACATAATTATAACTCCAATTCATACATCATATCAAGGCACATCCACTAATAATAACCAGACACCTAAATCTGCAAGTAGCACACAAATAGTATTGTATAAATCCCAAACCTATTATCTAACTGTAAACCCGATACCAGACATGCAAAGATAGGTATATTTACATATATGTGCGGTGACTGCATTGCCACAGAGGGTTAAAAATCTCCCCGGGAAGGAAGAGAGACTCTCCCTTGGAGGGATCACCTGGGGACTCTCCCCGTAGGGGATCACAACCCCATGTTTTAAATATCTCACTCCAATAAACCAAGAAAGCCCGAAGCTTTACGTTCCCTGCCACAGGTGTAACCTTTTATAGATTACCCCCCCCACACACACACACACCTTAGAGTCCAGCGTAGAGAGAACGAGTTGGATTGGATTTTCACACGATACGGGAGAGGAAATTTCTCTGTTCCTCTTGACAAGGTGTTGGGAATGATGTTACCTTCTCCGAGTACGTGGGCCAGTAACCATTGAAGATATTTGTGGTTCTGGGGTAGCAGGAAATCTAAGGGTATCCTCTACATTGGATTGCTTGGGTCAGCAGTGTCCATTTCCCACGACGTACCCAAAGTACAACACTGTAGCGTTTCCGAACGTGAATTTCGCCAAGTTAATTACAAACCCGTTTGTTGCTAGGCGATCAGGGAGGGCATCTAATTTGCTCAGGTGGTCGGACCAGGTGTCTGCTAAAATAATGAGATCATCTAAGTATGCATGGGTGTTTGGTAACCCAGAGATGGTTACATTAGTGGCCCTTTGAATGGTAGCAGGGGCATTACATAAACCAAATGGAGAACAGTGTAGCTATACAGGCCAAAAGGGGTGATAAAGGAGGATAATGTTTGGGGCTTTTGGGGATAGGGGAATTTGGTGATAACCCTCGAAGAGGATTTTCAAGTAAGGTAGAATTAGGGGTAGTTGTTTGTGGATTTAGGAAGAAAGGGGTAGGATCAAGAGGAATAACGTTTGAAATTAAAGATACTGGTCTCCGTAGTTCATCAGTAGGGTCACTTCGGTGCTATAGTTTAATTAAATTTACATGAACCAAATTTGAGTCTTTGCGCCTGTCTGCGTAAGTACAATGTAATTTAATTTATTTAATCTATGTGACACAGTATATGGACCTTGATCTTTATTT
>NC_134819.1:6424569-6429569 GCF_046742065.1 Oratosquilla oratoria
TACCACACTCATTTTTCTTCCGTGCAAAAAATCTTTCATCCATTTCAATAACTTTCCTTGTACACCTGTTGTTTCGATTTTCTTAATAGTTTTTTATGTGGTACTTTATTAAATGCTTTTTTTTTTTTTTTGTAAATTGAGGAGAGCACAATCTGCTTATCCGTCCCTTTCTTGCATTATGTCAATTAACCTTGAATAAAAACATATCAAGTTTGTGACACATGATCTTCCTTGTCTAAAGCTAAAATGTTTTGGATTCAGTATATTGTTTTCCTCCAGATGTTTAGTCCATCTACTTTTGATAATTTTTTCATATATTTTAGCTATTGTGCTTGTAATGGAGACCGGTCTATAGTTTGTTGGGTCTTCCTTTTCTCCCCTTTATATATTGGCACAAAATTTGCATTTTTTCAATATTGAGGTACCTTACCTTCTTTGAGTGAGCAACCTATTATCTTATATATGTTGTCCGTTAGTTCATCTATACATTCTTTTAGTATCCAATTTGCAATTTCGTCCGGGTCGTGTGAATTTCTGACATCAATGTTTATTACTTGGTCCCTTCTTTCTGTCTGTGTAACAATCACTTATTTCATTTGGGGGATCTTTCTCCCTTTCTTTCATCCTAATTGTGTGTATTTCCAATTGTGAATACATATTCAAAATGTTTGTTCATAATTTCAGCCACTTCTACATCTTCTATATATTCCCTTGAAGCAGTTTCACTATTTCCTGTTTAGTCTTTAATTTACCATTTATATATCTGTAGATTATTTTAGGTTCATTCTTACATTTGTCTATTATGTCTCTTTAATATTTTATTTTTCCTTCCCTGCGTATTCATTTCTTTGTTTGATATATGTTTACCACTTAACCATTTTTTTAATCTTTTCCAAGATTTGCCTCTTCTAGCTTTTGCCTCACAACACTTTTTGTTGTACCAGCATTTAATGCACACCTTTTCCTGCTTTTGTTTTGGTGCGCATTTATCTATTCCTTCATTATATATTTCTTTTGATATCTCCAATTTCTCTTCCATCTCTGTTTCTTCATTAAAAAGTTTTTCCAATTCGCTTTTTGAAAGAATATTCTGAGTTTCTCAAAATCCGTTTTGTTGCACACTGGTCTTCTTTTTACGTGTTTTTAATTTCTTCCTAAATAAACTTCCTCTTATAGTTCGGTCTTGATTAGTATGTGGTCACTATTTCCAATTGGTATCTTGTATTCCATTCTATCCGCATTTTCAGGCTCTGACGTAAATATTAAGTCTAGTCTCAACGGTACTTCATTATTTCTATATCTGGTATTTTCTTTTACCCATTGAGTCATTGTGTATTCAACGGTCATGTCCAGTAGTATATTTTCCCAAAGGCTCTCTCCACCTTTCACTGTTTTCTCCTCCCAACATATTTCTTTAGAGTTAAAGTATGCTTTGTGACCTCAGCTAGAGAGGAGTCTGCTTTGTGACCTCAGCTAGAGAGTACTTTTTCTGCACAGACACCAGATAGTGAATACCTGTGAAATTTATATCTCCGAATAGTGAGAAGTGATTGTGTTGTGTTTTTGTAATTGTATACGTATATCGTACGTGTAGTGTTATATTAATTTAGAATCCAAACAGTATTCTGTTACTGTTCTCCAAAGGTAGGAGTAATAGTATAAGGTAAGCAGAGTAAGCTTTGTGTATTTAGTTTATTTAGAGACCGCTTTGGTTTCTTTTGTTGATTTATATTTTCTTTTTGCTGTTTGTATTGCTGAGGGAGGAGCGAAATGGCCAGTGAAGGTTGTGTGAACCTGGAGGACCATCTCAGGATGTGTAGGGAGGAAATTCGTCTTCTCAGGAGTGCCCTCTGTGAGAAGAGTGAATCCTCTCCACAATCCAAAGAGGGTTTCACTTCTTTCCATTGCCACTGCCGTGAGCGAGTAGCGCTCCGAGGGGTCCCGTTTGTCGAGACCGCGTTCGGCAAGCGGAGCAACCGCTGGCTCTATCCAATTGTTTTGCTCTGCTGGAGGATGAAGTGGCTAAAAATCAGGAGTTCTTGGTGGTGGGGGACTCCATGGTGCGAGGCTATGACGACATCCTGTAGCGGAAGACCAAACGACGTTGAAAGCTTGTATGTCAACCGGACCGTGAGATCTACGATTGTACCCAGACCATCAGGGGGCAAAAACGGACGAACACGGTTACCATTGTTCATACGGGAAGTGACGATGTGGGTAGGGTGAGATCAGAGGAACTTGTTCGGAGTTACAAGGTCCTCCTTCAGGAGATGAAGGAACGTGGGAGCCGTCACGTAGTCTGTGGGATCCTCCCGAGGATCTACGCAGGCTCGCATTGGAACAGTAGAGCCATAGGGATCAATTAGAGGATATCACGATTGTGCACGCAACTGCGATAATACTTTCTTGTTCCTTGGTATCTCTTTTCCAGGTGTCATGACCTTTACGCTTCTGATGGGATCCACCTTACCCATAGAGGCACAGATGTTCTTACAAACCTCATTGTGGGAGTTTGTAATGAACTAGTTCCTTTTTTGGGATAGAAACCCAAAGGGAAGAGGAAATGGAGTGTACTGGGGAAAACAGAGTAGAGTATAGCTTTAACGTAGAGCAATATGCCAGTATAGGACAAAATATAATTTTAGGATATAATGTCGGTAGAGGACGAAATGTTACATTAGGATGTAATTTCAAAGGACAAAATGTCACGATGGGATATAATGACAATGAACAAAACATCACGAAGGAATGTAATGATTATGGAGGATAAAATATCACGATGGGATGTAATGATAGTGGAGGACAAAATATCACGATAGTATATAATGTCAATGGAGGACAAAATATAATCTTAGGAAGGGATGACTGACAGAATGTCAATGAAGAACAAAATATCACGATGGGATCTAATGACAGTGGAGGACAAAAATCACGATGTTATGTAGTGATAGTGGAGGACAAAATATCACGGTAGGATATAATGTCACTGTAGGACAAAATAAAATTTTAGGAAGGGATGCCGGACTTAATGCCAATGAACGACGGGAGGCCAGTGTGAACTGCGGTGACGTAGGGGGACAAAGTGTAAAAAAGAGATCGGATGATCGTGAGCGACCAAATGTCCGTGAGGGGGAAATGTTAATTTTGATTGGAGAAATGTTAATGAGGCATTGAATGTAAATGAAGGACCAAATATCATTATAGGGCAAGATGTCAATAGAATAAAATAAAATTTAATGTAAGACATGATATTGAAATTTAAAACGTGTCAAAAAAAATAATCATGAGTTTCCTAAAAAAACATGTAATTTAATGCTCGTAGTACTAGGAAAAAAATCAAGAAATACAGGCGTATGTCAAAAGCGAAAATCTTGATATGATAGGAATAACTGAGACATGGTTAAATGGTAAAGAGTTTGAACCTGAATTTAATAATATGGGATTTAAATACTTTCATCAGGATAGAAACCACAAGAAAGGTGGGGGTGTTCTGTTGTACGTTAAAAACAATGTCCATGCTTGTGTGTTAGAGAAAGTAAACCAAGATGCACATGATAGATTGTGGATAGAATTAACCTAAAACAAATGAACAAAAAATTAATGTAGGTGTAATATATAGGCCAAAGACATTATCATTGGCAGTCGACAAACTGTTATTTCTAGAACTGTCTAGTTTCTGCAGTCGGGATTCATTGATAATGGGTGATTTCAATTTTACTATTGTTGATTGGATGACCCTTAAACATGGCCATATAGGTAGTCACTTGATTGTTTTTCTTGGTAACAACTACTTAGTTCAGCATGAAAAAGAGCCCACAAGACATGGAAACTTACTAGATCTATTGGTCACTAGCCGCGAAAGCATGACAACCGATGTAGAAGTGGGTGAAACTGTTGCAAATAGTAATCACAACTTAGATTCAAACTACAAAAAAAAAAAAAAAAAAAAAAATAGAATACATACTTGTGTTTCTAAAACACCCAATTTCAGTAAAGCTCAGTTCATAGGACTATGTCAGGAGCTCTCCATCTTACAGATTGGGAGGCAAAATCAAGCGAAAGACCTGTAATTCAGATGTGGGAAATATTACAAAATACGTTCACCAAGATGATTCATACTTGCATTCCTTTTAAGGACAGACGTCCCCCAAATCAGATTCGCCCAAAATGGCTTAATAAATAAATTGAAAATGTATTGCTAAAAAGAGACAGGCTTACAGGAAATATAAGTACTCAGGTGCATCAAATGACTATTAAAGTCTGCATTAATATAGAGAGATTTAAAAAAGACAATAAAACAACGAAAACTGCAATACGAAATGAATATCGCTGATAAATCCAAAGAGAATCCCAAAGAACTCCATAGTTACATTAGAGATAAAAAGGTTGTTAGGAATTACATTGGTTCACTATTGTCTGCTGACGGTTAACTTGAATATTCAAATGAAAGAATGTGTGATATTATCAATAATTATTTTAGCTCAGTATTCGTAAACGAAACACCTCAAAGTGAACTCCAAACTGAAACATGTGAAAAGTCTAGAGTAAACTTACTGCGGTAAATATAACAAAAGAAAAAAGTAAAAGGTGTATAGAGAAACTAAAAGTTAACAAAACACCAGGGCCTGACGGTTGGCATCCAAGAATCTTAAAGGAAATTAAAAATGAGATTGTTGTTTCATTAGAAATTATTTTCAAGAAATCCATCGTATCCGGAGATGTCCCAAGGGAATTGAAGCTAGCTAACATTACTCCCCTTTTTTTCGCCTACCCTGTGGTGGGGGGAAGAGAATGTTACCACCAAGTCTTTCCACTTGAGTCGTAAGAGGCAACAGAAAACGGGACGGGGGGTGGGATTAGGAGTCCTGCTACCTGTAGCCCCAAAACGGGACATTCCTACAAAAAATTAAAGTCATAAGAGGGTCTGGGAGTTTTCCAACCGGTACCCTAAGATTTGGATCTTTTAATGTGCGTGGATGTAGTACAGATGGGAGTAAAAG
>NC_134819.1:6457069-6472069 GCF_046742065.1 Oratosquilla oratoria
TGATCCAAAGACCAAGTGAATACACACACACACACACACACACACACACACACACACACACACACACACACACACACACACACACACACACACACACACACACACACACACACACACACACACACACACACACGGTGGCGCAGTTGGTAGAGTGCTGGACTGGGAAGTACGGTGGTGCTCGCAGTACATGGTTCGAATCCTGCCCAGGCCCGAAATTATTTCGGTATCGCTGCGCTTCGGGTCGTTACTCTGACTCTCGTGGGCGGGGAGTTGTGTGTGTGTGTGTGTGTGTGAAAGGTCATAGCATTACCCATAGATCGGTCATACGAGCTCTGAGCTCTCTTACGGGAGGTAAAATAGCTGTCGATCACGAGTCCAACACGTGATCCAAAGACCAAGGTGAACACACACACACACACACACACACACACACACACACACGATTGATAAATTTAATAAATATATAAGAAATAGATCAATGAATATGAATAGGGAGATCTATACAAAGAAATACAAATGCGAGCCTATTCGATTACATACTGTGTTTTGACTCGTGTCACCAGACACAGCATGAGTGTGAACCTCATTCTTACTAACACTACTCCGACTTACTTTAATAAGTCATATAAAAAAGTAGCTTCCTCCACTTTCGCATTTGTTTTTTTTTATGTCAGAATAATTAGATTTCCAACGTCAAGTCTTTTTGAATATATTAAAGCTCTATAACGAAACTACTTTGATTCTCGTAGTTTTACACACACTAGATGCATTTTTTTCTTAAAATTTCTTTCAATTTATATTATTTTAGTGTGTGTGTGGGGGGGGTTCTTACGTCATATTGTGTACTTTTCTGATGCGAGCTTCTTATTTCTTCAAAAAGTGTAATTGCCTGTTACAAGTTGGGAGGCTTATTCATGAATTACTTTTATACATTTTTCTTTTGAATAATCACCACAGTGCATGAAATTTGGTCAAGGATTATTACTTGTGTCTTGTGTAAGAAAATAAACAGTTAAACAAATTAATCAATAGATGAATAAATAAAAACAAATAAACAGATATATGTATATTATTATTTGTTTTCTGTGTGAGAAAATAAATAGACGAATAAACAGATTAGATAAATATCACATCTCACCAAACTGCTGTTAGGCGTATCACCTGTCTTTGGTCCAGGTGTGCAAAAAGACACCAATTTCTTCTGTTCTGATGGAGTTGTTGTTCTTCTTCCACTGTCTGCACGTCATTTCCTTACTTCTCTATTGCGTCCTTGATATACTGGATCCAGCACATGCGGGGTCTTTCCCTTGGTCTTCTTCCTTCAGGTAGCCATTCCAGGTACTTTCTTGGGTATCATTCCTGGTCCATGCGTTTGACGTGGCCGTACCACCGAAGTTGAGCCTTCTCGATGTAAGTGAGAACTGACTCTATTTTGAGAGAGTCCTAAATTGAGATGTTTTGTTAACCAGTCAAAGTACTTTCTTGGGTATCATTCTTGGTCCATGCGTTTGACGTGGCCGTACCACCGAAGTTGAGCCTTCTCGATGTAAGTGAGAACTGACTCTATCTTGAAAGAATCCTGAATTGAGATTATTTGTTAACCGGTCAAGTCTTGTGACACCTTTAATTAGTCTGAGGGCTTTCATCTCAGCCGCCTGCACTTTTGACTTGGTCTTCGATGTTAATGTCCAAGTTTCAGCTCCATAAGTGAGTATCGGTCGAAGAATGGCCCCATATATCAGTACCTTCACTTTTTGAGGTATGTTTGGGTCTCTCATGATTGAATGTAGCATGTTTAAACTTGTGCTATACTTATATATTCGGTGGTCGATTTCCTTTTCCATAAGCCCTCTTTCATTTACCTGGGTACACAAATACTGAAAGTTTGCAACTTGTTTCATCTGCTGCTGTCCAATGAATATGTTGCAGTCAACTGGTGTCCTTGATAAGACAAGGATCTCGGATTTACTAGCACTTATTTTCATATCCTTTGCTTGTAGTTCTGTGTCCCATCTCTCAATTGCACGTTGAAGATCGTCTGGTGACCAGGGCCCGTATACACAAAACTTGTTAGCACTAACAAATAGCTGTTAAGGGTAACAAATTCCTGTTAAGGCTAACATTTAGCTGTTAAGCACTAACAGTGGATACAGAAAACTTGTTAGGGCCTTAAAAGTACTGTTAAGGTAAAAGTGCTGTGGAGGACTATTAAGCTCTTAGCAAATTCCTGTTAGTAGAGAAGATGGCGGAGCAACAACAACAACTACAGAGACGACAGCGAGTATATCGACAGCGACGGGACATATTTAACGAGTACAATGACGACGAACTCATCAAACGCTTCAGGATGAACCGTGCTGGTATAATAACAGTGGCTGATTTAGTGAGGGACCAACTTCAGTCCCGAACGAGGAAGATGAACTGTTCGACGATGCAGCTGAAGGGGACGTAGGTGCAGATGAAGAAGAAGAGCCAGGTGAAGCAGAGATACCTCCTAATCCTGGTAGACCGGCTGGCCGTAACGGACATCCATTTCGAGATTACATTGCCAATCTTCATTTCAGGTATGTGCTACTTATCCTTATCAATTTTTCTGAATGTACTGTACTGTATACTGTACAATACAGTATACTGTATACATTACAATATATGTTCACTAAATTAATAAATGGTTAAGTACAGTACAGTATAGTACTGTACTTAATTACCCTTGCTCAGAGATGCAGTACTGTGCATAAATATTTGTGATTGGTGCCAGTCTTATTTTCTAAACTGTACTAAATTTTTGTACATTATTTTATATTGCAGTAGACCAGTGGCTGAGTGAGGTATCATGAAGGTGTGATTGCTGTTGCAGTGCTCTCTCTCTACTACCAAGTTTTCATTCCACTTATAGTCAAAAGTGAAAGATAAAATGAATTGAAACAAATACAGTTTATAAAATAATATAATTTGTATTTTTTTCCTTTACATACATGCTACAGTATATAATCTTATGGATCTCATGAAGATTGTCCACCCCAAGCGCGTTAGGGTGGACAATCTTCATGAGAGCGAGACTGGGTGGACAATCTTCAGCTGACCCGACCGTTCCCTAACCTAACCTAAACTTTGGTGTTGGATGCCGCGATCAGTGGGGCATACGAGCTCGGTTGGGGTGGACAATCTTCATGAGAGCGCGGCTGGGCTAGTGGACAATCTTCAGTTGGGTACTCTGGTGGACAATCTTCATGAGATCCAATCTTGTTAATAAATAAGTAATTTATATTTCATATACAGTACAGGCAAGCTACAGTACTCCAATATACTGTATAATCTTAATAAATAAAATAATATATTTTTATTTCCTGAGCATAAATTTCTACTGTACCAATGTATACAAACATACGGTGCGATGCGCCTTCGTCCAAAAAATATGTCGTTGGTTAATGATACTCTATTAATAAATTCTGAACAACTGCATTAATAACACTGTTTTACGTGTGCAATTTTTAATAATACGTCCATTTACATGTTCATAAGTTGCTAATTTCATCATTGTTTAGCGGGACTTGACAAACAACTGTTTACTAGCTAACATTTGTCAGTTAAGCATTGGTACATAACTTTTTGTGATTTTCTGTTAGCTAGCAGAGATGTTAAGGCTAACAAAAAAGTTTTGTGTATACGGCCCCAGGCTATTAGAGCGATATCGTCTGCATATGCCAATACTGTGGCTAGAGTTTCATGCTCGTCTTGCGCTGATCTCATCACCACATCCATAAGTAAAAACAAACAGAAGTGGGGATAGAACACTTCCTTTCTTGACGCCGCTCTTGACCTCAAACCAAACCCCTTCTCCTACTTTTGTCCGTACTACACTATAAGCCTGATTGTATAGGTTCTTTACCGCTCTTATGAGTTTTGGTGGGACTCCATGAACAGGATTTTCGGGCATTCTCCATAGTTTTTGCCTTGAAATGCATTCAAACGCTTTTTCCAGATCCAAGAATGCCAGATATTGGTGTAGGTCCCATTCCCATGACTTTTCAATAATCATGCGTAATGTAAATGTGGGACCCATGGTGCCTCTGCCTGGTTGGAAGCCAGACTGGCTCTCAATCAGTTGGTGTTCCAAAATTTCTCTCAGTCTACTTTCCAGAAT
Organism: Oratosquilla oratoria; assembly: GCF_046742065.1. Lineage (NCBI taxonomy): Eukaryota > Metazoa > Arthropoda > Malacostraca > Stomatopoda > Squillidae > Oratosquilla > Oratosquilla oratoria. The sequence continues at coordinate 6,461,214 of NC_134819.1, forward strand.
GCTTTCATAGATCTTGCAAGCATGGGATAGTAAAAATATTCCCCTGTAATTCTTGCAGTCGTGCAGGTCAACTTTTTCATGCATTGGGCAGATAATGGATCACCCCAAATCATCGGGAACTTCTAATGAAAAAAAAAATGAATAAATACATAGATACAAAGAATATTTTTAATGTACAAGAAAATAGGTTAACGAATTTAATAAAAAAAAATAAATTGAGAAAATAGATATAGTTGACCAATACATACATAAACAATACATTATTATAAACAAATAAGTAATCAAATGAATAAATGGAAAAAATGCATAGAGTAGAATAAAAAATAGGTCATATTTAAACAAAAAAATTGACTAATCAATAGATAGATTTACAAAAGTAATATGTAAAGAAATAAAGACGCGATTTAAGTATATAAATATAAAAATATATAAATGTATAAATATATAAATATATAAATATATAAATATATAAATATATAAATATATAAATATATAAATATATAAATATATAAATATATGAATATATAAATATATAAATATATAAATATATAAATATATAAATATATAAATATATAAATATATAAATATATAAATATATAGATATATAAACATATAAGTGTATAAATATGTAAATATATAAATATATGAATATATTAATATATATAAATATATAAATATATAAATATATAAATATATAAATATATAAATATATAAATATATAAATATATAAATATATAAATATACAAATACATAAATACATAGATACATAAGTATATAGATATATAAATATATAAATATATAAATATATAAATATATAAATATATAAATATATAAATATATAAATATATAAATATATAAATATATAAATATATAAATATATAAATATATAAATATATATATATATATATATATATATATACATAAATATACAAATATATAAACATATAGATATGTAAATATGTAAATATATAAAAATACAAATATATAAATATATAAATACATATACATATATAAATATCTAAATATCTAATAAATATCTAATAAATATCTAAATATATAAATATAAATCTAGATAAATAAATATATAAATACATAAATACATAAATATATAAATATATATATATATATATGAATATACAAATATATGAATATTTATCAATATATAAATATATAAATATATAAATATATATATATAAATATATAAATATATGAATATATAAATATATAAATATATAAATATATAAATATATAAATATATAAATATATAAATATATAAATATATAAATATATAAATATATAAATATATAAATATATAAATATATAAATATATATATATAAATATATAAATATATAAATATATACATGTATAAACATATAAATATATAAATATATATATATATATAAATATAAATATATCAATATATAAATATATAGATATATATACATATAGAATATAAATATATAAATATATAAATATATAAACATATAAATGTATATATGTATAAATATATAAATATATAGATATATAAATATATAATAATATAAATATATGAATATATAAATATATAAATGTATAGATATATGAATATCTAAATATATAAATATATAGATATATAAATATATAAATATATAAATATATAAATAATAAAATGTATAAATATATAAATATATAAGTATATAAATATGTAAATATATAAATATGTAAATATATAAATATATAAATATATAAATATATAAATATGTAAATATATAAATATATGAATATATAAATATATAAATATATAAATATATAGATATATAGATATACAAATATATAAATATATAAATATGTAAATATATAAATATATAAATATATAAATATATAAGTATATGAATATATAGATATATAAATATGTAAATATATGAATATATAAATATATAAATAGATGAATATATAAATGTATAAATGTATAAATGTATAAATGTAAATAAATATATGAATATATAAATATATAAATATATATATATATATATGAATATATAAATATATAAATATATAAACATATAAATATATAAATATATAAATATATAAACATATAAAAATACAAAAATAAAAAAATATATATATATCTACAAATATATAAATAAATAAATATATGAATATATAAATATATGAATATATATATATGTAAATATATAAATATATGAATATATAAATATGTAGATATATATACATATTAATATGTTATTATATAATATAAAAATATATTGTATAGATATATAAATATATAAACATAAATAATTATATAAGTATATATATATATATAAGTATATAAATATATAGATATAAAATATATAAATGTATAAATATATAAATATATAAATACATGGATATACAAATAAATATATAGATATAAAATATATAAAAATATAAATATACAAATATACATATATGTAAATATATGAATACATAATTATACAAATAAATAAATATATGAATACATAAATACATAAACATACAAGTGAATAAATGAATAAATGTATAATTGTATAAATATATATATAAATATATAAATATATAAATATTTAAATATATAAATTTATAAATATATTAATAGATATATCGATAAATTGATAAATTTATAAATAGATAAATATATAAATATATATATAGATTAATATATAAATATATAAATATTTAAATATATAAATATATAAATATATAAATATATAAATATTTAAATATATAAATATATAAATATTCAAATATATAAATATATAAATATATAAATATATAAATATATGAATATATAAATATATAAATATATGAATATATAAATATATAGATATACAAATATATATATAGATAAACAAATGAGTAAATAAATAAAATGTAGTCATATCTAAACTACCAGAAAAAAAAATAAAAACTAGTGGTGCTATAAAACACAACTTGGCCACTGGTCCGAGTGAGCTCGGAGGGATCACCCATTGTTATACGACCCCAAAAAGGGGGCAGCGGCAGCAACGGAGACTTCTGGCAGACTCTCCCAAGAGAATCCGATGTCACTTGGGCAACTCTGAAAGCTCACATTCTTCGCATATTTCACGCCACAGTCGGTCCGCGGCTATTGATTTCTTGCTTCGTAGAAAAAGGGGGAAAGGAAAAAGAAGAAAAGGAGAAATACGAGAGGGAGTATGAGGAGGAGAACGAGAGCCCGAAGAGAGTAGGAAGGAGTGCAAGGAAGAACTGGGGCAGAGGAAAATAAGGATCAGGCGAAAGGGGTGCAAACAAAGAAACAGAAAGAGAGGCAGGAGGAAAAGGAGGACAAAGAGGAGCAGGAGGAGCAGGAGGAGAAGGACGAGGAGAAAGAGAAGTAGATGGAAAGAGTCGCAGGGGTGGAAGGCAAGTGAGGGGCAGGAGGAGGAGGAGCAGAGGAGGAGGAGCAGGAGGAGGAGGAGGAGGAAAAATAGGACGACTCAGTGACCAAGAAGAAAGGGACATAGCCATATTGAAACTCGATGACCTGAGACCACATCTCATTTGATTTCTTTATTTCTTTGTTCTTTTATATATTTACTTATCTATTCATTTTAAGCACGTTTTAAATTTTGGTAGCAGCCAGAAATTCTATTCAGTCTGAAACAACAGTACTTAGTGTCAAACTCTCGCACAGGTAATTCGAATATTCAATAATCGAAAGTTCACATAATTCGATTTTTTTTTGTTTTTGTTTTTTTTATGAATACAAAAATTACCCACGTTGTATTACATTTCACCTGTGGACAGGCCATTTTATTAAGGTGATGGATCAAGACCCCATTCTAAGTTTAGAGGGTGGGAGGGGGTGTCCGATCCTTCTCCAGCAGCCCTCTTAGGTGTATAATATCACCTGTTCTCAGGCAGAACAAAATCCACAAAGTGTACCACCTCGAAAAGGCCGTACCTCAGAACCCACCTCCACCATCTCCACATTCCCCAGTGAAAGAGATAGATAGATAGATAGATAGATAGATAGATAGATAGATAGATAGATAGATAGATAGATAGATAGAGAGAGAGAGAGAGAGAGAGAGAGAGAGAGAGAGAGAGAGAGAGAGAGAGAAGTCCAATATTAACCAGAATAAAATCCCGTGAGGCGCGTACCCGGTACCATCAGGTCAGCGGGGTTGAATCGATACCTATGAAATTGAGGGCTTGTTCCAATTGAAATGGATGAACTAACTTTACAGCTTTATTGCTGTGTTCTTGTCGATGGAGAGAGTCTGTCACCGAAGGTCATTTCACTTTATTGAGTATTATTCCGTGTGGAGGAGGGGGAGGGTGTGAGGGGGGAAAGGGAAGGAGGGTGAGGTGAGGAGGATTAGGTGAGGAGGAGGGAAGAAAGAGTATCTGAGTGATCTGTCCGATCTGTTTCAAAGGCAAAAATATAAATGAAATAAATAAAGTGTTATAGGCTCGTAAATTGAGGTAGACAAGTAGGTAGATAGAGGGGTAGGTGGCGAGGAATTCATTTTACGACTTACATGTTTTGAAAACAATGGCCGCTAAGGAAATGCAGAATTACATATTCTCGCTCACCGCCTAAAGTTTGTAAACACCAGCTGGGATATCGATATTGGCGTTGATATGACGAAATGTAAACACTAAGCTATTTCCCTTCGTGACAAAAGTGCTTGCGTAAGCAGAATTGCTTGAGACAGTATAACAGCCTTTCTGATTGGAGAAAAGGGTGGAGGAGGAGAGAAATTATTGGTGCACGGAGTGTCTTTGCGTTTGTGTGTGTGTGTGTGTGTGTGTGTGTGTGTGTGTGTGTGTGTGTGTGTGTGTGTGTGTGTGTGTGTGTGTGTGTGTGTGTGTGTGTGTGTTTGTGAGTGTGTGTGTGTGTTTGTGTGTGTGTGTGTGTGTGTGTGTGTGTGTGTGTGTGTGTGTGTGTGTGTGTGTGTGTGTGTGTGTGTGTGTGTGTGTGTGTGTGTGTGTGTGTGTGTGTGTGTGTTTGTGTGTGTGTGTGTGTGTGTGTGTGTGTGTGTGTATTGGTTGTCCAATAAGGTGGAAAGGAAAACGCTCCAGATATTTTCAAAGTGTAATTGCACAAGTAATGTACAATATAAGTTTCTCACTCTTACTTCTAACACGTGACCTGTAACGGTCAAAGTTATTGGATGAATTAGATAGTGACGTCAAAGCAGACTTGGCTTGGTGAGTGTGAAAAGGATCCCAAGTGGGAGTCCTCTGGTGTACTTAATCAAACTAATTTGTAGAAGTGTAATGTTATTCGGAAGAAATTAAGAAATAAATTTACGTTTAATTCACCCCATACTGATACTACGTGGCACTTGACTAAGTAGGATTAAAGAGTCATGGGGCCTACAGATGAGTGACGTTCAATCATAAGAGGATAAAAGAAAGTGAAGAAAAATGTAGGTGACTTAGGAATTACTGAAAGTGTTAGTAGCAGCGGAACTAACAGTGGTGGTGAGGGACGAACCTCCTCCGAAGTGATTAGATGAACATCTTCCAAAGTGATTAGTTGAACATCCTCAGAGTTGATCAGATGACTCTCTTCCGAAGTCATAAAAAAAAGACTGAGTTAAAAGTGAACGGGTACACCAATTGACTTTGAAAATTGTGCACGCACCACAACCACACGGTGTACAACAACAACCAAGCTTATGTTAATTTCAAGGCGAACTTCAAGGTGAACTTCCAGTTGAACTTCAAGGCGATCTTCAAGGCGATCTTCAAGGCGATTAACTACAAAGCAGCAGTGAGCGAAGACTGATGAGGAACAACGAGGTTGACGAACGAAGAGTTTGACGTACGTAAGGAAAACTACGTGGAGGAAGTCAAGTCAAATCAACTTACTGAAGGTATGAATAACCCTAATGATACCATACTTAGGCAGGAAGTTCATACCTCAAATATAAACATTCCCAAATTCACCGGTGACGAAAACAACTTAGGAGTTAAAAAGTTTCTTAACATGACAGATACCTTAATTGTAAGTAAAAATATAACAGATGTGGAAAGGAAAATAGAATTTTTAAAGGAGAATGTAGATCCTGAGAAAGGTAGAGCTAAGTTTATCATAAATTTCCAGCAAATAGAAGGTATCAACAGGTTTGAAGAGTATAAAAATCTCTTAATTAAACATTTTATGTCAAAGTGTGATCAGGATCCTATCAGGTCTTTGGTTAGAATGATCCAAGAAGTTAGAACAAGTGAATCAGACACAGAATACTTGGCTAGAGTAGATAGATGCTCAAAAGACATGAATTCTATCTTGAAAGACTCTAGTGACAAAATGAAAGTTTCTCACGTAATAAAATTAACCACATAAATCCATATGTGATAACAGTGGGACAACAGAAAGAAACTAGGAACTCTAGAAGTGAGTATAAGAAAAGATAATTTGGACATAGAATTAGAAACCCATCAAGGGATACTAGAATTGTATGTTACAATTGTGATACTTGGGGGCATAAAACACTAGACGGTTATTATGGAACTATTTGTAGAAATTACAAATATGAGGGTCAAGATAAGTATCAATGTAGAAACCCACCTTTCTGTATGTGTCATTTAAAGATAAGGCATAAATCACATGAATATAGAATATTCGTATGCACCAGGAAACAAGAGGAAACCCCTCAGACATAGAATAAACTAATATTACAGAGCTCTCCAAATATATATATATGTATATATATATATGTATATATATATATATATATATACATATATATATATATATAGTATTGTGTTAGGGATAAGAGTGAAAGAAGGGTGAAAGAAAACTCCAGCATCAAAGATAGTTACAAACTGTCAATTACAATTGGAGCGATTACTGTAGGACCTCTAATTGCTGGTAGAGTGTTCAATAAACCTATTCAAATATCTATTGATACAGGATCTGTGGCTAATGTTATAACTAGTAGAGTTTTAAATCAGCTGAAGCCATGAGGGAAAATCTTGGAACCAATCCATTGCTCGTTGCAAGGAGTAACTGGAAATCAGTTAGAAACATTAGATAAAGTTGAACTACAAGTCATCTTATATATAAATGAACATCTACACATTCCAATGATAGTTGTAGAAGAATCTGTTTTTCCAGGAAATTTACTGATAGGATTTGCAACTATGAGAAAAGAGAACATGGTCATTATTCTTTGCAAGGAGTAACTGGAAATCAGTTAAAACATTAGGTAAAGTTGAACTAGAAGTCATCTTATATACAAATTAACATTTGCACATTCCTATGATAGTTGTAGAAGAATCTGTTTTTCCAGGATATTTATTGATAGAATTTGAAACTATGAGAAAAGAGAACTTGGTCATATGTCCTGCTGACTTAAGGATCTTAGTAAAATCACAGTTAATCTCATTTTTAAATCAACCGGACTTAAGACCAGTGACAGGAATCAAAGAATTTCTAGAAATAGATAGGAAAAATAAAATATTTAGTTTGGATAACAAGGCCGACAGACCAACAGAAAGTAAAGCCAAATATAGTGAACCCAACTCAGATGTTCAAGAAATCCCAGAAATTACTAATTCATCAACTACAAATGAAGCCTTGGAAATTATAGATAGTGGCGAAATAAAGTTGACATTGTTACACTCCAGAGCAATTAACAGGGTTGATGTGCAGTTGAACGGAGTCACTGTAGACTCTGAAATTTTAACCATCTCAGAACCAATTAGATTAAAAGGTTTGAAATTGAACTCAGGGATTTATTTATAAGTCAAATAAGAACATGATAGAAATATTAATGATTAATACTTTGAATAAAGATATTGTCTTAAGGAAAGGTACACATATAGGATGTTTTCAGGTGTGTACAAAACCCATTAAAAAGTTAAATGAGAGTACTGAGGAGGTGAAATTACCAGTTTCATCAATCTGTTCAGTTCAGGAAGAAATTGAGTTAGGAAAGAAATACAAGAATAAACTTGAACCTACTAGTTGCCCTGAGTTGAATGAAAGCTTAGTTGCTTTGCTCGTGGAGCACAATAAAGCAATTGCTTTGCTGGGGAACGCCTTAGACAAAACGACTGTTTTAAAGCATCATATTAAATTAAAACCAGGGACTCAGCCTATTTATATTCCTGCCTACAGAGTTCCCCACTCTAAATCAGCAGTAATAGATAAACTGATCACTGATATGTTATCGCAGGATATAATTGAACATAGCAAAAGTGAGTGGAACTTCCCTTTGATTCTGGTGCCCAAAAGCAGAAGGGATTAAGCGCCCAGTTATTGATTATAGGGAATGGAATAAGCACACCATACGTGACCGATTACCATTACCAGTGATAGGGGACATTCTTAGAAGGTTGGGAATTGAGAATAGATATTTTAGCACCATACATATCAAATCTGCTTTTTGGCAAATAGAGTTGCATGAAGACTCACGAGAGTTCACAGTATTTTCTACTCCAACGGGACATTATGAGTTCAAGCGAATGCCAATTGGGTTATATAATAGTCCATAAACATACATGAGATTAATGAATAAAGTTCTAGAAGGGTTGTTAGAAACACTGCCAGTGTATTTCTAGATGATATTTTAATAGTTTCCCAGACATCGGCTGAGCACTTTAAGAAATTAGATTTGATATTCTCAAGATTACTTAAAGCAGGGTTGGAGGTGAAACTTGAAAAACGTAAGTTCTTGCAGACATGGACTTAGTATAGTGAATTAAAATTTTGAAGCAGTAAAGAATTTTCCAGTTCCAAACAATGTAGAAAAAGCTATAAGTTTCTTGGAATTGACAGGATATTATAGAATTTTTTTTCAACGATATGCTGACATTGCTAATCCATTAAAGTCTTTGTTGAGGAAGGACTCAAAGTTCATGTAGTAACCTGTACAACAGCAATCGTTTGACAAGTTGAAAGATAAACTCACGAGTTCTGCTGTTTTAATATTTCCAGACTATGATAAAGAATTCATTCTTTGTACTGATGTATCTGACATAGGGATAAGAGGAATACTTATGCAAGAGAGAAATGGAACTTTAAGAAATTAGATTTGATATTCTCAAGATTACTTGAAGCAGGGTTGAAGGTGAAACTTGAAAAACGTAAGTTCTTGCAAGACAATGTTATCTAATTGGGACATAAGATAGACAGATATGGACTTAGTATAGTGAATGAAAAGTTTGAAGCAGTAAAGAATTTTCCAGTTCCAAACAATGTAGAAAAAGCTATAAGCTTCTTGGGATTGACAGGCTATTATAGAAAATTTATTCAACTATATGCTGACATTGCTAATCCATTAAGGTCTTTGTTGAGGAAGGACTCAAAGTTCATGTGGGAACCTGCACAACAACAATCGTTTGACAAGTTGAAAGATAAACTCATGAGTTCTGCTGTTTTAATATTTCCAGACTATGATAAAGAATTAATTCTTTGTACTGATGCATCTGACATAGGGATAGGAGGAATACTTATGCATGAGAGAAATGGAACTTTGAAACCAATAGCTTACACATCAAGATTTGTAATGGCGCAGAGAGGAATTACTATATAATAGAATGAGAAACGTTAGCAGTGATATATTCATTAGAATGTTTTAGAGATATGATACTTGGATATCCAATCAGAGTTTGGACTGACCACACAGCTATTCAGAACTTATTTGAGCATAAGAATCTTAGGAGCAGACTAGCTAGATGGTTTGCAGTACTTTAGTGCTATGAAGTTAAATTTGAATATATTCCAGGTAGAAAGAATATTACGGCAGATTTACTTTCTAGAAACATTAGCCAACCTACGACGGGGTTGATCAATTTTGTTTGTAGTATAGATGAGTTAGTAACCTTAGATTAGGAAATGAAAATATGAGAACAGAAGGATGATAAGACATGTGGCTCATTAACCAAGGATTTGATGAACCCAAGAGGAAATCCTCCAAAACTACCAAGGGGGTATAAGATAGAGGAATTTCATTTGACAAATGAACTTTTGTATAGAAAAACAGTTGTAAGTGGGAAATATATTTCTAGAGATCCAGTAAATCAATTGGTAATACCACAAACTCTTGTAAAAGAGATATTGAAGTTACTTCATGATAGTGATTGTAGTTCACATCCAGGGAATGATAAAACTTATAGACAAGCACAACTTTTGGCCAAGTATGAAGACATATATAATTATATAGATAACTTTTTTAAATATGTTAAGATGAAAGGAAATACACCAAAACTTAATCCTATGTTTACCTATCCCATTCCACAGAGACCTTGGGAAAGAGTTCACATAGATACGTTGGAGTTACCTATGTCTGAGAATGGATATAAATATGTATTTGTTGCCATTGACTATTTTTCAAGATTTTGTAATTTACAACCCATTCCAAATAAGAAAGGTGAAACTATTGTTCATTACTCTATTATCAGATAATCTGTAATTTCACTACACCTAAGATCTTAGTTTCAGATAATGGAACTGAATTTAATAACAAAATCTTGGAAAATGTAAAATAAATATTTTAGTGAATCTTCCACAAAATAATGAAGTTGTAGAGAATTTAAATAAAAAAATTATTACATGTCTTAGAAGTATGATTAGGCCTCATAGTACTTGGGATACTTGGATTCTTTGTGTTAAATGTACCCTGAACAACCAAATTAACATAGCAACAGGTGAAACACCTTATTTTATTTTTTGAGGGAAGACAAAACTCTTCCATATGAAATTTTGATTACAGAGCAGAAAGCTGTGTATAATATAGGTGGTTATATTTCAAATAGGATAAGTACATTTCAAAGTATTCACCAAAGAGTTAGGGAACATATGCAGGAGTATTCACAACAGATGAAAAAGCAACAACACAAAATAACACATAAGCTAGAATTAAAAATAGGAGTT
>NC_134819.1:6477069-6479569 GCF_046742065.1 Oratosquilla oratoria
TTCTTGATCCAGTCTCACTTGATCCAGTCTCACCTGATCCAGTCTCTCTTGAACAAGTCTTTGTTGATTCAGTCACTTTTGATCCAGTTCCTCTTGATCCAGTCCCTCTTGACCAAATCCCTCTTGATTCAGTATCTTTCAACCCAGTCTCTGTTGACCCAGTCTCTCTCGATCCAGTATCTCTTGATCCAGTCTCTCTTGGTCAAGTCTCTGTTGATTCAGTTTCTTTTTATACAGTCACTCTTGATCCAGTACCCCTTGATCAAGTCCCTTTTAATTCATTCTCTCTTGATCCAGTCCCTCTTGATCCAGTCTCTCTTGATCCAGTCTCTCTTTATCAAGTCTCTGTTTATTCAGTCGCTCTTGATCCTGTCTCTCTTGATCCAGTCTCCTTTGATTCAGTCCCTCTTGATCCAGTCTCTCTTAATCCATCTCTCTTGATCAGGTCTCTGTTGATCAAGTATTTGTTGATTCAGTCCCTCTTGATCTAGTCCTTCTTGATCCAGTCTCTCTTGATCAAGTCCCTCTTGATTCAATCTCTCTTGATCCAGTCCCTCTTTCTCCAGTCTCTCTAGATCCAGTCCCTCTTGATCCAGTCCCTCTTGATCAAGTCTCTGTTGATGAAGTCTGTCATGATCCACCCCCTCTTGATACAGTCTCCCTTGATCAAATCCCTCTTCATCAAGTCTCTCTTAATCCAGTCTCTCTTGATCCAGTCTCTCTTGATCCACTCCCTTTTGATCCAGTCTCAGTTGATCCAGTCCCTCTTGATCCAGTCCCTCTTGATCAAGTCCTTCTTGATTCAGTTTCTCTTGATCCAGTCCCTCTTGAATCAGTTCCACTTGATCCAGTCTCTCTTGATCCAGTCTCTCTTGATTCAGTCCCTCTTGATCTAGTCACTCTTGATCAAGTCCCTCTTGATCAAGTTTCTCTTGATTTAGTCTCTTTTGATCCAGTCGATCTTGATCCAGTCCCTCTTGATCCAGTTCCTCTTGATCAAGTCTCTCTTGATCAAGTCTCTGTTGATTCAGTCCTTCTTCATCAAGTTCCTCTTGATCCAGTCCCTCTTAACCAAGTCCCTCTTGATTTAGTCTCTCGTGATCCAGTCTCTCTTGATCCTGTCTCTCTTGATCTATTCTCTCTTGATCCTGTCTCTCTTGATGTATTCTCTCTTGATGCAGTCTCTCTTGATCCAGCCTCTCTTGATCCAGTCTCTCCTGATCAAGTGTCTGTTGATTTAGTCCCTCTTTATCCAGTCCCACGTGATCCAGTCCCTCTTGATCAAGGCTCTCTTGATTTAGTCTCTCTTGATCCAGTCGCTCTTGATTCAGTCCCTCTTTACCCAGTCTCTCTTGACGGACCCAGGTTCTCTTGATCAATTCTCTGTTGATTCAGTCCCTCTTGATCCAGTCGCTCTTGATCCAATCGCTCTTGATCAATCATTTCTTGATTCAGCCTCTCTTGATCCAGTCCCTCTTGATCCAGCCTCTTGAGCCACTCACTCTTGATCCAGTATATATTGATCCAGCCTCTTCAGCCACTCACTATTGATCCAGTCTATCTTGATCCAGTCTCTTGAGCCACTCACTCTTGATCCAGTCTATCTTGATCCAGTCCCTTTTGATCCAGTGTCTTTTCATCCAGTTTCTCTTGATTCAGTCACTCTTGATCCAATCTCTCTTAATGCAGTCTCTCTTGATCCAGTCTCTCTTGATTCAGTCCCTCTTTTATCCAGTCACTCTTGATCCAGTTCCTTTTGATTCAGTCCTTCTTGATCCAGTTCCTCTTGATCCAGTTCCTCTTGATCCAGTCTTTCTTGATCCAGTCCCTCTTGATCCAGTCCCTCTTGATCCAGTCCCTCTTGGTCCAGTCTCTCTTGATCCAGTCACTCTTGATCTCGTCACTCGTGAACATTTTTTTTTTTGTCTTACTCGCTTAATATCTTTTAAGTCCCACTCGCTCCAGAAATGTTGGTTCTAGTTTGACTCGTTCAAGTCTAAAGGTGGCGGCAAACTAGGCATTTCTCGCTAGCATGCTACTTACTTTTGTTACTTAGTTTGAATAGAAACGACTTCGGTTGCAATTTTTTTTCAAATTCCCAAATGTTGAATTAGTCTTGCATCATATAGTGAGAAGCTGAATGACGAACTAAGAGAAGTTTAGCCTACACGAACATTAGCCACATTGGGATGTTCTTAGGGAAGTGTAGAATGATGTAACTGAAGTCGTTTCTACTCAAAGGAAGTAGCAGAAGCAAGTTGCATGCTAGCGAAGTGAGCCATCACCTTTACTCATTCAAGAGGTTTTGGTTGTAGTCTCACTTGTTTGTAAGTCTTGTTTTCTTCTTCTTCTTCTTCTTTCCCTGATCTTACTTTCCCATTCTCTGTTTTTCAGTTCAATATCTCTTTCTCTAATCTCCCTCTTTGCTCAACCCACTTTTGCCTCTTGTGTTCTCACTTAGAGAGTAGAGAGCGCTGAAACTATCGATTGTTTTAAGTCG
>NC_134819.1:6484569-6489569 GCF_046742065.1 Oratosquilla oratoria
ACTGGACTATTAAAATGTAAAGGTGGTATCACACTGGGCTATTAGAATGTAAATGCGGTATCACATTGGGCTATTAGAATGTAAAGGCGGTATCACACTGGGCTATTAAAATGTAAAGGTGGTATTACACTGGGCTATTAGAATGTAAAGGTGGTATCACACTGGGCTATTAGAATTTAAAGGCGGTATCACACTGGGCTATTAGAATGGAAAGGCGGTATCACACTGGGCTATTAGAATGTAAAGGTGGTATCACACTGGGCCGTTAGAATGTAAAGGCGGTATCACACTGGGCTATTAGAATGGAAAGGCGGTATCACACTGGGCTATTAGAATGTAAAGGTGGTATCACACTGGGCTATTAGAATGTAAAGGCGGTATCACACTGGGCTATTTTTCCTCCAACCTCCAATTGACCGGAGATACCGCCCGCCTCTAGAATTTTTCCTGTCGTAAAATTACTATGACAAACTATTTTTTTTTTTTCAACAAGTCACATAAAATGTAATTTGATATGCTGGAGATAAATTATTTTTCTCCGTCATATCAGATTCCTTCCCAAAACTGCGGCTGCAAATCTACTCCAACAACCGGAGGAAAAATAGTCCAGTTTTATAACACCTCCATGTGTTACTTCAGGTCTATAGGACAGGGGTTGTCACATTTGTCCCGAGCTTTAAACAACAACAATATCAACGACACCAAAATCAATAACTACACCATGAAGAGCACACCATTAACGACATCACCACCACCAGCAACAAACGACATCATCATCAATAAAAACACCATGAACAACAATGCTTCCACCAGCATCACCACCACCAATATCAAATACAATGACATCAGCAGCAACAACAACATCTACTCAACTTCTGTCTCTTGATATCTTTGGTTTATTTTCTCGAGCCACGCCTTTCCCAGAACTATCTCTCCTTTATCTCTCCTTATCTTCAGTTTTACACAATGCCCCGTCTTTTGTGTCTCTTCTGCCTTATCGGTTTATGTTCGTTCATTAGTTCTCTCCATTTCTCTTAGTTCTTTGATTTTCTCTTTTATTTATTATATATATATATATATATATATATTTTATATTTACTCAATTCCTTAGTTCCTGCGTACCCTACCTTAAATTGATTTAATATTCTCTTCTTTAATTCATTATATGTGTTATTTCTATTGTAATTTCTCTGTAGGACCAATAACGTATACCTGCTTATGATGGTTTAGCAAGATGGTCAATAAAAATGTCCATTTTCAAAACCCGTCTTCAACAACCTCACCCCCATCAGGAGGGCTGCCCTGAAGGGCTGACACTCAGTCTCAGTATTTTTTACAGATTTTCAAACGTGGAAAGCTGACAACCGGCGACTGTTTCCCTCCTTCTACACCAACATTAATACAACAGGGACAACGGTCCAGAATATCTTCTAAGAAAGATCTGTGGGAGAGTTCGGGGACCGTTGCCAACCACTGTGGGGCTACAGGTTTTCCAATGGCTAAATATCGAGATAGCAATTAAATATTTAATTTCACAAATGTGAAATTCTCTTTTTTCACCAATTTTATTCAATATTTCGGTTTTCCTTATTCACATCTTTGAATTCACATCTTTGAATTTACATCTTGAGTTCTCTTTTATGATAATTTTCTCCTGTTATCTTTAATGATATTTTCTTTATACTTTGTCTCTCCTATCTCTATTCTCTTACTTTCCGTTTTACAGTTTCTCTGCGATCTTGGCTCTCTTATTTTCTCTATTTCCTCTCTGCTATCGCTTTATATAGTTCCATTATTTCTCTTCCCTCTCTCTGTTATCCAATTTTCTTCATCTATGTCCACATTCAGGGCATCTCTATCTTCTGCCCTCTGTCATACCATATTACCCAATTATTTCTTATCTTTTCTCTTTGTTTTCACATTTTCTCTCCGGGTTTCCCCTTCTGCTGTGTTCTCTTATTTCTATCGCTCCCACCACAATATCACTTTTAATCTTTCAATTATTTCTCGTCCTTTTCTCTCAATTATTTCTCGTCCTTTTCTCTTCCTTTTTATGTTTTCTCTCTTGATCTCCGCCTTTATCATTGTCTCTGACTTATATCGTGTCCTCCCTTCTGGCTCTTTTTGTCGTTGAAATATTTCCCTTTTTCTTTTTCTCAATTTTCACGTTTTCTCTTGATATCCGTGTTCCTGTTTTTTGTCTCTCACAAACGCTCAAGAGAATTTTAGTCGGCCGAATTTAATTTTTTTTTTTTTTTTTTGCCCAACAATATTACCCTTCTTCCCCCTCTTCCTTCATTTTATCAGCTTATATATTTTCCTCCTTCTCCTTGCCTTTCCCCTCTATTCTCATTTCCTCTTTTCCATTTTGTTTTCAGACCCTGTGGTTCCTTATTCTACTTCTTCCCATCTCTCTTCCATTCTCTCCTCTCCTTTTCTCCCCTCTTCTTTCTTCTACATCTTCCTATCTCTCTTCTATTCTCTCCTCTCCTTCTCCTCTCCCATTTCTTTTATTCCCCTCACTTTCTTTCCTCTTTATTTTCCATTCTCTTGCATCCTCCTTATTCTCTTTTACTTTCCCCTCTCATTTTGTTATCATCCCCCGTGTGTCCGTCTTTCCCTTCCTTTCCTCCTCCTTTACCTCCCTTCCTCTTCCTCCTCTTCTTTTCCTTTTCTCATTCCATTTCTCTTCAATCTACCCTGTCCCTTACTCCTCTCTTATCTCTTATTATCCCTTTTATAGCTATTCTCTTCTACTCTCTTCCCTTTCTCCCACTTCACTTCTCCTCATCACCCTTCTCCCTCTTTTCCTGTGCTCTCTTGTTCTATCTCTTTTCCTGTCGTCTCTTCTTCTCTCTCCTCCCCTTTATTCCCCTCCTTCCTCTTCCTCCCATTCTCGCTTTCCCCTCACTCTCGCACTGTTCTCCATTCCCCCTTTTCATCTAGTCTCGCCTTTACATATTTCCCCTCTCCTCTTTTTCCTTCTCTCTTTCCTTCTTCCTTAATTGATTCCTCTGAGCACATTTCCTCTCCCTCCTTCTCCTCCTCCCGCATTCCCCGGGAAACGGAGTTTCTTCTCTAACACTTCCTTCCTCCTCCTCTCCCTTCTTCCCTCTCATCCTCCATCCTTTGCTCTTTCTTTCCTCTCCCTCCATCCTTTGATTCTTCTCTTCTCTCTTCCCGTCACAGGTGTTCGGGTACTCTCCTGCTTAACTCATTAAACAGAGCAAGTCCGTGTCCAGAGCTCCCATTGACAACAGCGTTTGAGACTGAGCAAACAGATGCTAACGGGACAATGGGCCTGGCAGCTGCAAAAGATGGCTGTTAGTCCTCACCGTTGCTGTTGTCCTCATTCTCTCTCTATTGTCCCCATTGTTATCACTTCTGGTGCTGTTGGTGTTGTCCTTGTTGTTTTCATTGTTGTTGCCTGATTTTTTTTTTGTGGAGGTTGTCATTGTGTGTCTATGTTCTGGTCTGTATGCATTGTTGTTGTTATTACCTTCTTTGGGGTTTCGCTGTTTATAGTGTCGATGTTGGTGTTCATTTTTTTTTTTTGCATTGTTAATGATACTGTGAACTGTGTTGTTTATTGTTGTTGAGGCTGGCATTATTGTTGTTCTTGCCTTGCTATTGTTTTTGTTATTGTAATTATAGATGCTGTATAAGCTCCCCCCACACACAAACATACACACACACACACACACACACACACACACACACACACACACACACACACACACACACACAAACACACACACACACACACACACACACACATAGACAACTTTTCTGAAGTCTGAGGAAACTCACTCAACAATAGACAGATAAATAGATAGGTAGATAAATAAACCGATAGATAGGTAGATAAATCGTGGAGGGAAGTGGTGGGGAGGAAAGGATTGTCGATTTTCAACTGAATGAAATCGCCTAACGACATGGGTAAAACGTAGCAAAAGATCAACTCATTTGGTTACAATAATACCCATACCAGTCTTTATTCTGGCATATACCAGACGTGTTCATTTATCTGAGGCAGCAGAGAACACAAACGATTATTTTTCATGCGTCCATCTCCCTTACGCTTCGTTTGTAAATCATCTTATTAATCATTCAGGGTCGCCACTTCATTCCCTTAAACAGACAACCCACATCGCTTGTTTCCAGGGCATTTAGGTCTACCAGGGTTTATCTTGATTCCTATGTACTCCTCCATCCCAACCTCATCCACACACCCACTTTCCTCCCCGGAGCTCCTTTCTAGTCCATTTGTTCCCGAATAAAGTAGCTCCGGGCGTACTGAGTGCCAGTAATAGGGCCACGCTCCTTGGTACTGGTCTTTAACAGCTTCAATACGACGACCTGCGGCCCAGGTCCCCGTCACGGCGCTGAGGACCCAAGCAAATTTTTTCTTTTCAGCCGAACGGAGAGCAACAGTGAGCAGAACTGATAAGATGAGGCACCCTTGATGTTTGAGTATTGGATAGAAGAAATTATCTGGAAAGTGCGTTGCCATGTTGAAGCACCCTTTCCAAGACCACAGTTGACATAAATCAGGAATAAGCTTCCTCCGCATTCAGATGTGGCGCTCCAATATTTGCCATCTTCATCCTCCACTCCCGTCTCCCTCTCCCGACTCTAAACCGCCTTCGGGTGAATAAAGTTGTCTGGCGCCAGGGAGACACAATGGAGGGCGTCATCCATTTTATTAGTCTAGATTAGTTATTGTCAAAGTTTTTGTTCACCCTGTAGTACAATTTTTATTATATGGCAACGAGTCACTGACTCACCCGCTCATTCACACACACACGCACGCACACAGACACAGCATGCATATATATATACATACATAAATTGCATACATACATACATACACACATACATACATACATACATACATACATACATACATACATACATACATACATACATACATACATACATACATACATGCATGCATGCATGCATGCATACATACACACATACATACATACATACATACA
>NC_134819.1:6497069-6499569 GCF_046742065.1 Oratosquilla oratoria
CATCAACAATAGCCAAAGAATTCACCGCATGGGATCAAAACTGGAACTATACTGGATAGGACCTATGAAGTCATTGAATCTCTCAGTAAAAGTTGAGTGAAAGTACAGAATTGTGCTACAGTCCAGAAGCTGAAAAATATCTATCATGCCTCCAACCTGAAAGTATATGAAGCTCAAGATTCTACTAATGTTGATGAAGATAGTGTATAGGTAACTGAGACACAGAATTCGACCAGACGCAAGCTCGATGAAGATCTCTAGCCCACTAAGAAGCCCAAAATTTCCCAGATATTTTCCCCCTTGCCTGCCACAAGGAAAAACCTAGCTAAGTGTAAAGGACCAATTAGGTCCTTTAGTTCTGAAACTAGGTGCGGACCACCACTGCCTGATTTAGAACTCTCGGTTCGTAGGACAAGTAAAAAAACACAGGATTGCACTGGAAGTTTATAGTTCTGGTCCTTCAACAATGCACTATCAAATCAATTTCAGGAAAAGGGAAAAACAACACCAACTGTTTCACCTTAGGTCAGTTCGGTCGTAGCTCACTCGAATTGACTCCACAGTAAACACTTAAATTACTCGTAGAAAGCTTCGGTAGAAGATCAGGGTTTTGGAGCTGAGCGATGACGACTCTGGCAGAGCGGAAGGCGAAGTTGGAGACAAACGACGTCCAGTCGATGTATCACGCCAGTTTTAGAGTGGAGATAGGGGAGGGGGAGTATTGGATTAGGTGCAGTCACCAAGTTCTCTGATAAAACCATGTCTGTCCGGGACGCACGTAACCTCGGTCGTCATACGTGGCAGCTCGTTTCGAGTAAGACTTCGAAGCGCACTCGAATTGTGCGTAATTTAAGAGGGCTGGTTGTTTAGAAGATTAAGTGGCGATTTTCTCTTACACTAAGCCTTAGGCTTAAGAAGTTGTAAGTCTATTTACTTTGGTAGAACAAGACCCAAGGGGATGGTAATTGTTTTGCTCGGGCCCTAAGTTACATACTTACTGTAACTGAAGAGCATCCCTTTGTTGTCCATGATGGTGTTCTGCAACATACGAGTGGAAGTATCAGTGAAGAACTTACTAGGTACCTCAACCGGCCTATTAATGATTGTATGGCTTCAAGCGCTATGAAATAATGTGGTGTTTGGGCAACAGATGCTGAACTCATGGGTACCGCATCACTTTTTGGCACTGATATCATTGTATACTCTAAGGCAGTTGAAAGTATGGATTAGCTTACTTACCCAGCTTCCTTTAATCTGCAGGAAACTACAGAGACTGACATATACATAGAAAACAGCTCCGACCTCTTCAATGATGTTATTGGAGACGAGAAAAGATTACATTGTTTGTGAATGTACTTAGAAAACAAGCCCAAATATTTTTATTTAGACATTGGAGCTGAGAAGAAATTGGAAAAAGCGTAAATGTGACCCGTAATAAATAATGTGAATTTTTTTTTATATTATTTTGCAGAACAAATGAAGAGATGTAACTCACATGTGAATGTAGTACAAATTTGAAAGGAAATAAAACAAAGAAGTAAATGCCACTGGTTTTAATATACATCCAGAGGGGGAATTCTGGCCTGTATGTATGGGTGAAAAAGGGGAAAGGCCAGCTTTACCTCTAGGGCTAGAATTATTCTTGGTTACAATTGGTCTAATCTAGAATTGCTCCGGAGTCAATCTGGCCTGGGGTAATTCTGACCTCTTACACCGGGTTATACCAACCAGTTTTGGACTTGGCTGTGAACGAGTCCCACCATCTGCTGGGAAGTCGAAGGCAGACAGGGAAAGAGATTCCCCCCGCCCCCCTTCTGCCGTATCGTCCCGAGGCCGAGTAAGCCGGACCTGTGCAATCTTTGACCCTACTCTATCTAAAGGAGAACTGACCGACTGACTGACCTACTCAAAAGGTGAACTGACTGAATCATTGATTCAAAAGGTGAACAGACTGACTGAATGATTTAATAGATGAAGTGACTGACTTACTCAACAGGTGAACTAATATATTGACTAACTCAACAGGTGAACTGATTGACTGACTTAAAAGGAATATTTACTGACTAAACAATTGAATGACTGATTGTCAGCCTGCTGTCTCCCCCCTCTCTCTATTCAACTTTACTTTCGACTTCATATATACTATTTGCTTTTGAAGTAATGAAATGATTTTTTGTTCAGTCATTTCTTGTTTTATTGTTTATTTTTCTCTTTTTCCCTATCTTTGATCCATAAATTTTACATATCACGGCCAAACCTGTTCCTACTTTTTCTTCATTCGTAACATGTTTTGATTCTACCACTGAATAATTTTTCTTACTTTCTCACTCTCTCTCTCTCTCTCTCTCTCTCTCTCTCTCTCTCTCTCTCTCTCTCTCTCTCTCTCTCTCTCTCTCTCTCTCTCTCTCTCTCTCTCTCTCTCTCTCTCTCTCTCTCTCTCTCTCTCTCTCTCTCTCTCTCTCTCTCTCTCTCTCTCTCTCTTTCTCTCTCTCTCTCTTTA
>NC_134819.1:6507069-6509569 GCF_046742065.1 Oratosquilla oratoria
GAAGGAAGATCAGGAGTATATATACATATATATATTCATGTGTGGGTATGGGTGTGGGTGTGTCTGTACGTGTGTATATATATATATGTATACATACATATATATATATATATATATATATATATGTGTGTGTGTGTGTGTGTGTGTGTGTGTGTGTGTGTGTGTGTGTGTGTGTGTGTGTGTGTGTGTGTGTGTGTGTGTGTGTGTGTGTGTGTGTGTGTGTGTGTGTGTGTGTGTGTGTGTGTGTGTGTGTGTGTCAATACACTAATATTAACATATGCAGTGAATCCTTTATGTATAGACGAAATGGGGATAGGGGTTTGTCGATATATGGGAAGATCCGTTATAACCGAGGATCCGTTTTATCCGATGGAAATACCGGACAGATCCGTTATTATAGTAGAAATTACAGTAATCCCTCGATATAACGGACGATTTGGGAACAGAGGTCTGTCGTTATATCCGAAGACCCGTTATAACCGAGGATGTCTCACTATAACGGATATAAAATTCGTTATAGCAAGGGCTTGTCCGGTCAGATTTTTGTCCGTTATATACGATATCCGGTATATCGAGATCCATTATATCAATCACTCAAATCATCCATCCTGAGGCTACTGCTGAACAAAGGCCTCCTTCATAGCATTCCATTATTCACACGACTACGTCAGCTTCTGACATATCACCCCTGTAAACTTCTCAATCTAGTCTCCTCCTGTCTGGTCTCCCTCTTCCAAGCTTACCATCTCAGTAACACACTTGCTTCATCGCTCATCAGTCGTTCGCACTAACTTACCTGCCTAATTCCACTTCCTCTCACCGCCTCCACAATATCTTTCATTTTAGTCTGCTCAATCACCCAACTTGCTCTCGGTCTCTCAACGTTATTCCCATAACTGATCTCTCTATTCTCCTCTGTGTAGTCTTTAGCTTTGTTTCCATCGCCTTTGTTAGTTTCCAAGCCTCACACCCGTAGATTAATGCTGGCATAATACATTGATTGTAAACTTTACGTTTCAAACATAAAGGTAGAAAACCTCTTAGGATTTTATTATATTTACCAAACACTTTACAACCAATTGTAATACGTCTTTTTATTTCCTTATCATGATCTTTTGTCACTTTCATCATCTGGCCTAAATAATTAAACTCCTTAACTTTTTCAAGACTCTCACCATCGATTATAATCTCTTTACTTTGAACTTTCGTGTTGAACATTATTTTCGTTTTACTCTCATTAATTTTCAAACTTCCTTTTAAGCTTCCCTTGTTCAGATCACTCAACATATTTTGCAAGTCTTTTGCTCTCTCTGAAATAAGAATAATGTCATCTGCAATTCTAGGTGGTTCAAATATTCCCCATTAATCTTCAGGCCCTTCTCTTTCCAACTCAACCTTCTGAAAATTTCTTCCATGGAAGCTGTAAACGATTTGGGTGAAATGGTATCGCCTTGCCATACTCTTTTCTTGATCTTGATCTTTTCTGAATTTTTATGTTGTCGAATCATAGCGGTATCTTTCGCATAAATCTTTCATAAAACCTTTATTATATATTCGTTTGTACCCTGATTGCGTAGCAAGTCTAGTATTGTTATTTCTTCTACCGAGTCAATGGCCTTCTCGTAATATACAAAAACTAAACAGAGAGGTATATTGTATTTTTCGTTTTCTCGATTAGTTGGTTTATCGTCTGCAAATGGTCTAGAGTCGAGTATCCGCTCCTAAATTCTGCTTGTTCTCTCGGTTGGTGTCTATCTAAAACTTGATTTAGTCTACCATTTTACCATTCTGTCCCTGCATTTAATGATTTCTTCATTTCTCTCTATCTTTCAAACATATCAATTACTGCCTTTCTTAAGCATGTCTGCGCTCGGTTCCTTGAATACTTTTACCTATCCGAATAGTTTCTCTTTATTTTCTCTGATCTCTGTCTTTTGATGATAAGCTTGTTTATTTAAATTCTTTTTATTTCATCTCTCCTACTTTTAATCTGCATGGTTCTCCTTCTTTACTTAGATCATTTGTAGCTTTCGAGTATTTTTTTCTCTAATACTTTATGTACTTCCTACTTTCTCTACTGTTTCCCTAATGATATTCACTTAATTCAAATTCATATTTTCCACGGTGTCCTTGTTAGTTCTTAGAGCTTCGAATCTAATTTTAATATCTAACCAAAATTCCTACTTGTTATCCTTAACCTTTGCAAGGCTTATTTTCAATTTTTAAAACTAGTTTTTTTCTCCCGGGTCTGAAATTGAATTTATTTGTGTAACCTACCATTCTATGGTCACTACCTATGTTGACTTTATCTATGACCATAACATTGCTAACGCTTTTGCTCTCATCTCCTAGTATAAAGTCTATTTTGTTCTTTGTTGTTCCATTTGGACTTCTCCATGTCTATTTACGACCTACACGCTTTTGGGAAAAGGTGTTCATTATCCTCATGTTTTAGTTCCCTAAAAAATTGACTAGCATCTCGCCTCTGTTATTTCTTTCT
>NC_134819.1:6524389-6539389 GCF_046742065.1 Oratosquilla oratoria
AATGGTTAAGTACAGTACAGTATAGTACTGTACTTAATTACCCTTACTCAGAGATGCAGTACTGTGCATAAATATTTGTGATTGGTGCCAGTCTTATTTTCTAAACTGTACTAAATTTTTGTACATTATTTTATATTGCAGTAGACCAGTGGCTGAGTGAGATATCATGAAGGTGTGATTGCTGTTGCAGTGCTCTCTCTCTACTACCAAGTTTTCATTCCACTTATAGTCAAAAGTGAAAGATAAAATGAATTGAAACAAACGCAGTTTATGAAATAATATAATTTGTAGTTTTTTCCTTTACATACATGCTACAGTATATAATCTTATGGATCTCATGAAGATTGTCCACCCCAAGCGCGTTAGGGTGGACAATCCTCATGAGAGCGAGACTGGGTGGACAATCTTCAGCTGACCCGACCGTTCCCTAACCTAACCTAAACTTTGGTGTTGGATGCCGCGATCAGTGGGGCATACGAGCTCGGTTGGGGTGGACAATCTTCATGAGAGCGCGGCAGGGGTGGACAATGTTCAGTTGGGTACTCGGGTGGACAATCTTCATGAGATCCAATGTTGTTAATAAATAAGTAATTAATTTATATTTCATATACAGTACAGGCAAGCTACAGTACTCCAATATACTGTATAATCTTAATAAATAAAATAATATATTTTTATTTCTTCAGCATAAATTTCTACTGTACCAATGTATACAAACATACGGTGCGATGCACCTTCGTCCAAAAATATGTCGTTGGTTAATAATTACTCCTAAAAAAAACATACATACGATATTAATGTGCTATCATGATACTCTATCAATAAATTCTGAACAACTGCATTAATAACACTGTTTTATGTGTGCAATTTTTAATAATACGTCCATTTACATGTTCATAAGCTGCTAATTTCATCATTGTTTAGCGGGACTTGACAAACAACTGTTTACTAGCTAACATTTGTCAGTTAAGCATTGGTACATAACTTTTTGTGATTTTCTGTTAGCTAGCAGAGATGTTAAGGCTAACAAAAAAGTTTTGTGTATACGGCCCCAGGCTATTAGAGCGATATCGTCTGCATATGCCAGTACTGTGGCTAGAGTTTCATTTTCGTCTTGCGCTGATCTCATCACCACATCCATAAGTATAAGAAACAGAAGTGGGGATAGAACGCTTCCTTTCTTGACGCCGCTCTTGACCTCAAACCAAACCCCTTCTACTACTTTTGTCCGTACTACACTATAAGCCTGATTGTATAGGTTCTTTACCGCTCTTATGAGTTTTGGTGGGACTCCATAAACAGGATTTTCGGGCATTCTCCATAGTTTTTGCCTTGAAATGCATTCAAACGTTTTTTCCAGATGCAAGAATGCCAGATATTGGTGTAGGTCCCATTCTCATGACTTTTCAATAATCATGCGTAATGTAAATGTGGGACCCATGGTGCCTCTGCCTGGTTGGAAGCCAGACTGGCTCTCAATCAGTTGGTGTTCCAAAAGTTCTCTCAGTCTACTTTCCAGAATGCTTTCATAGATCTTGCAAGCATGGGATAGTAAAAATATTCCCCTGTAATTCTTGCAGTCGTGCAGGTCAACTTTTTCATGCATTGGGCAGATAATGGATCACCCCAAATCATCGGGAACTTCTAATGAAAAAAAAAAAAAATGAATAAATACATAGATACAAAGAATACTTTTAATGTACAAAAAAATAGGTTAACGAATAAAATAAATGAAATAATTTTTTAGAAAAAAGATATAGTTGACCAATAGATACATTAACAATACATTATTATAAACAAAAAAGTAATTATATGAATAAATGGAAAAAATGCATAGAGTAGAATAAAGAATAGGTCATATTTAAAACAAAAAAAAATTGACTAATCAATAAATAGATTTACAAAAGTAATATGTAAAGAAATAAAGACGCGATTTAAGTATATGAATATAAAAATATATAAATGTATAAATATATAAATATATGAATACATAAATATATAAATAGATAAATGTATAAATACATAAATATAAAATGTATGAATATATGAATATATGAATATATAAATATGTAAATATATAAATATATAAATATATAAATATATAAATATATAAATATATAGATATGTAAATATTTAAATATATAAATATATAAATATATAAATATATAAATATATAAATATATAAATATACCTATATATATTAATATAGATATACAAATATATAAATATATAGATATATAAATGTATAAATATATAGAAATATAAAAAATATAAATATATAAATATATAAATATATAAATATATAAAATATATAAATATATAAATATATAAATACATAAATATATAAATGTATAAATATATAAATAATAAACATATAAATATATAAATATATATATATATAAATATATAATATATAAATATAGAAATATATAATTATATAAATAGATAAATATATAATGATATGAATATATAAAATATATAAATATATAAATAATGTAAATATTTTATATATATATATATATATAAATATATAAAATATATAAAAATATAATATATATATAATATATATAAATATATAAATATAAAAATATAAATATATAAAAATATAAATAAATAAATATAAATATATATATATATATATATACAAATATACAAATATATAAAGATATACATAAATAAATATATAAATATATAAATATATAAATATATAAATTATGTAAATATATAAATATATAAATATATAGATACATATATATAAATATTATATATATAAATATATAAGTATATAAATGCATAAATATATAAATATATATATATGAATATATAAATATATGAATATTTATCAATATATAAATATATAAATATATAAATATATAAATACATAATATATATAATATATAAATATATAAATATGTACGTATATAAATATATAGATATATAAATATATAAGGATATAAATATATAAAAATATAAATATATTATTTTATAAATATATAAATGTATATATATATATATATATATATATATATAAATATATAAATATATAAATATATATATATAATATATAATATATATATATATAATTATATAATTATATAAAATATATATATATAAATATATAAATATATGAATACATATATATATAAATATATAAATGTACAAATATATAAATATGTAAATATATAAATATATAAATATATAATATATAAATATATAATATATAAATATATAAATATATAAATATATAAATATATAAATATATAAATATATAAATATATAAATATATAATAGATAAATATATAAATATATAAATGTATAAATGAATGAATAAATAAATTTATAAATATATAAATATATATAGATATAAATATTTATATATAAATATATAAATATATAAACATATAAATGTATATATGTATAAATATATAAATATATAGATATAGAAATATATAAATATATAAATATATAAATATATGTAATATATAATATATAAATATATATAAAATATGAATATACAAATATATAAATATATAAATATATAAATATATAAACATATAAATATATAGATATAAGAATATATAAATATGAAAATATAAATAAACATATAGATATATAAACATATGAATATATGAATATATAAATATATGAATATATGAATATATAGATATACAAATATATAAATATATAGATAAAGAGATATATAAATATATAAATAAATAAAGATATAGATATATAGATAATATGAATATATAAATATATAAATATAGATATACAAATATATAAATATATAAATATATAATATATAAATATATAAGTATATGAATATATAATATATATATATTTATAAATAATAAATCTATAAATATATAAATATATAAGTATATAAATATATAAATATATAAATATATAAATAAATAACTATATATAAATCTATAAATATATAAATATAAAAGTATATAAATACATATATATATATATAAATATATATATATGAATATATAAATATATGAATATTTATCAATATATATATATAAATATATAAATATATAAATATATAAAATACACAAATATATAAATATATAAATATATGAATATATAAGTAATAAATATATAAATATATAAATATATAAATATAAGAAATATATAAGTATATATTATATATATGAATATATAACTGTAAATAAATATATATATAAATATATAAGAATATATAAATATATAAATATATAAATACATATATATATAGATATACTATATATATATATAAATATATGAATATATGAATATATAAATATATAAATATATAAATATATAGATATATAATATATAAATATATAAATATATAAATATATAAATCTATGAATATATAAATATATGAAATATATAAAATATATAAAATATATGAATATATAAAATATATAAATATATAAATATATAAATATATAAATATATAAATATATAAATATATAATTATATAGATTATATATACATATAAAAATATATAATTATATATATAAATATATAAATATATAAACATATTAATGTATATAATGTATAAATATGTAAATATATAGATATATAAATATATAAATATATAATATATAAGCATATAAATATACAAATATTTATATATATAAATATATAAATATATAAATAATATAAATATATAATATATAAATATATAAATTATAATAAATATATAAATATATAAATATATAATCCTATGAATATATAGATATAAAATATATAAATGTATAAATATATAAATATATAAATACATGGATATACAAATAAATAAATATATAGATATAAAATATATAAAAATATAAATGTTATAAATGTATAAATGTATAAATGTATAAATATATGAATATATAAATATATGAATAAATAAATATATGAATATATAAATATGTAAAAATATAAATATATTAATATATAAATATGAAGATATATAAACATATTAATATGTTATCATATAATATAAAAATATATTTTATAGATATATACATATATAAACATAAATATATATATATACAAATATACAAAATATATAAATATATAGATATATAAATATATAAATATATACAATATATAAATATATAAAATATATAAGTATATAAATATACAAATATATATATAAATATAAAAATATATAAAAAATTATAAATATATAAATATATAAATATATAGATATAGAAATATAGAAAAATATAAAATATATAAAAATATATAAAAATATAAAATACATAAAAATATATAAAAAATATAAAATATATAAATATATAAATATTATAAATATATAAATATATAAATATATAAATGTATAAATGTAAAAATGTATAAATATATGAATATATAAATATATAATATATGAATATATAATATATATAAATATATAAATATATAAATATATAAATATATAAATATATAAATATATAAATATACAAATATATAAATATATAAAATATATAAATTATATATATATATAAATATTAAAATATATAAATATATAAATATATAAATATATAAATATATAAATATATAAATATATATATATACAAATATACAAAAATATAGATATATAAAATATGTAAATATACAAATATATAAATATATAAATATATAAATATATAAATACATAAATATATTTTATATAGATATATAAATATATAAATATATAAATATATATATATATAAATATAAAATTATAAATATATAAATATATAATATAAATATATAAATATATAAATATGTAAAATATATAAATATATATATATAAATATATAAATATATGAATATATTATATAAATGTATAAATGTATAAATGTATACAATGTATAAAATATATAAATATATAAATATATAAAATATAAAAATTATATAAATATTTTAATATATAAATATATAAATATACAAATATTTAAATATAAAAATATATAAACATATAGATATATAAATATGTAAATATATAAATATATAAATATATAAATATATAGATATATAAATATATAAATATATAAATATATAATTATATAAATATATATAATATATAAATATATAAATATATAAATATATAATATATATAAATATACAAATATATAAATATATGAATATATAAATATATAAATATATAAATATATAGATATATAAAGTATATAAATATATAAATATATAAATATACAATTAGATATAATAGATAAACAAATGAGTAAATAAATAAAATGTAGTCATATCTAAACTACCAGAAAAAAAAATAAAAACTAGTGGTGCTATAAAACACAACTTGGCCACTGGTCCGAGTGAGCTCGGAGGGATCACCCATTGTTATACGACCCCAAAAAGGGGGCAGTGGCAGCAACGGAGACTTCTGGCAGACTCTCCCAAGAGAATCCGATGTCACTTGGGCAACTCTGAAAGCTCACATTCTTCGCATATTTCACGCCACAGTCGGTCCGCGGCTATTGATTTCTTGCTTCGTAGAAAAAGGGGAAAGGAAAAAGAAGAAAAGGAGAAATACGAGAGGGAGTATGAGGAGGAGAACGAGAGCACGAAGAGAGTAGGAAGGAGTGCAAGGAGGAGCTGGGGCAGAGGAAAATAAGGATCAGGCGAAAGGGGTGCAAACAAAGAAACAGAAAGAGAGGCAGGAGGAAAAGGAGGACAAAGAGGAGCAGGAGGAGCAGGAAGAGAAGGACGAGGAGAAAGAGAAGTAGATGGAAAGAGTCGCAGGGGTGGAAGGCAAGTGAGGGGCAGGAGGAGGAGGAGCAGAGGAGGAGGAGCAGGAGGAGGAGGAGGAAAAATAGGACGACTCAGTGACCAAGAAGAAAGGGACATAGCCATATTGAAACTCGATGACCTGAGACCACATCTCATTTGATTTCTTTATTTCTTTGTTCTTTTATATATTTACTTATTTATTCATTTTAAGCACGTTTTAAATATTGGTAGCAGCCAGAAATTCTATTCAGTCGAAAACAACAGTACTTAGTGTCAAACTCTCGCACAGGTAATTCGAATATTCAATAATCGAAAGTTCACATAATTCGATTTTTTTCTTTTTTATGAATACAAAAATTACCCACGTTCTATTACATTTCACCTGTGGACAAGCCATTTTATTAAGGTGATGGATCAAGACCCCATTCTAAGTTTAGAGGGTGGGAGGGGGTGTCCGATCCTTCTCCAGCAACCCTCTTAGGTGCATAATATCACCTATTCTCAGGCTGAACAAAATCCACAAAGTGTACCACCTCGAAAAGGCCGTACCTCAGAACCCACCTCCACCATCTCCACATTCCCCAGTGAAAGAGATAGATAGATAGATAGATAGATAGATAGATAGATAGATTACAGATAGATAGATAGATAGATAGATAGATAGATAGATAGAGAGAGAGAGAGAGAGAGAGAGAGAGAGAGAGAGAGAGAAGTCCAACATTAACCAGAATAAAATCCCGTGAGGCGCGTACCCGGTACCATCAGGTCAGCGGGGTTGAATCGATACCTATGAAATTGAGGGCTTGTTCCAATTGAAATGGATGAACTAACTTTACAGCTTTATTGCTGTGTTCTTGTCGATGGAGAGAGTCTGTCACCGAAGGTCATTTCACTTTATTGAGTATTATTCCGTGTGGAGGAGGGGGAGGGTGTGAGGGGGGAAAGGGAAGGAGGGTGAGGTGAGGAGAATTAGGTGAGGAGGAGGGAAGAGAGAGTATCTGAGTGATCCGTCCGTTCTGTTTTAAAGGCAAAAATATATATAAAATAAATAAACTGTAATAGGCTGTAGATTGAGGTAGACAAGTAGGTAGACAGAGGGGTAGGTGGCGAGGAATTCATTTTATGACTTACATGTTTTGAAAACAATGGCCGTTAAGGAAATGCAGAATTACATATTCTCGCTCACCGCCTAAAGTTTGTAAACACCAGCTAGGATATCGATATTGGCGCTGATATGACGAAATGTAAAAACTAAGTTATTTCCCTTCGTGAAAAAAGTGCTTGCGTAAGCAGTATTGCTTGAGACAGTATAACAGCCTTTCTGATTGGAGAAAAGGGTGGAGGAGGAGAGAAATTATTGGTGCACGGAGTCTTTTTGCGTTTGTGTGTGTGTGTGTATGTGTGTGTGTGTGTGTGTGTGTGTGTGTGTGTGTGTGTGTGTGTGTGTGTGTGTGTGTGTGTGTTTGTGTGTGTGTGTGTGTGTGTGTGTGTGTGTGTGTGTGTGTGTGTGTGTGTGTGTGTGTGTGTGTGTGTGTGTGTGTGTGTGTTGGTTGTCCAATAAGGTGGAAAGGAAAACGCTCCAGATATTTTCAAAGTGTAATTGTACAAATAATGTACAATATAAGTTTCTCACTCTCACTTCTAACACGTGACCTGTAACGGTCAAAGTTATTGGATGAATTAGATAGTGACGTCAAAGCAGACTTGGCTTGGTGAGTGTAAAAAGGATCCCAGGTGGGAGTCCTCTGGTGAACTTAATCAAACTAAGTTGTAGAAATGTAATGTTATTCGGAAGAAATGAAAATTTACCTTT
Source organism: Oratosquilla oratoria (assembly GCF_046742065.1). Classification (NCBI taxonomy): domain Eukaryota; kingdom Metazoa; phylum Arthropoda; class Malacostraca; order Stomatopoda; family Squillidae; genus Oratosquilla; species Oratosquilla oratoria. The sequence goes on from NC_134819.1 coordinate 6,532,920, forward strand.
AATTCACCCCATACTGATACTACGTGGCACTTGACTAAGAAGGAAGAAAGAGGCATGGGGCCTACAGATGAGTGACGCTCAATCATAAGAGGATAAAAGAAAGTGAAGAAAAATGTAAGTGACTGTGGAATTACTGAAAGTGTTAGTAGCAGCGGAACTAAAAGTGGTGGCGCAAGGGACAAACCTCCTCCGAAGCGATTAGATGAACCTCCTTCGAAGTGATTAGTTGAACATCCTCAGAGTTGATCAGATGACTCTCTTCCGAAGTCATAAAAAAAAGACTGAGTTAAAAGTGAACGGGTACACCAATTGACTTTGAAAATTGTGCACGCACCACAACCACACGGTGTACAACAACAACCAAGCTTATGTTAATTTCAAGGCGAACTTCAAGGTGAACTTCAAGGCGAACTTCAAGGCGAACTTCAAGGCGATCTTCAAGGCGATTAACTACAAAGCAGCAGTGAACAAAGACTGATGAAGAACGACGAGGTTGACGTGCGTAAGGAAAAATACGCGGAGGCAGTCAAGTCAAATCAACTTACTGAAGGTATGAATAACCCTAATAACACAACACTTATGCACGAAGTTCATACCTCAAATATAAACATTCCCAAATTCACTGGTGATGAAAATACCTTAGGAGTTAATAAATTTCTTAACCTGATAGATACCTTAATTGTAAGTGAAAATTTAACAGATAAAAAATGAAAATATTTTTTTTAAAAATAAAAATGTAGATCCTGAGAAAGATAGAGCTAGGTTTATCATAAATTTCCAGCAAATGGAAGATATCAACAGGTTTGAAGAGTATAAAAAACTTCATTAAATATTTTATACCAAGGTATGATCAGGATTCTATCAGGTCTTTGGTTAGAATGATCAAAGAAGTTAGAACAAGTGAATCAGACACAGAATACTTAGCCAGATTAGATAGATGATAAAAAGACACACATTCTATCTTGAAAGACTCTAGTGACAAAATGAAAGTTTCTCACGTAATAAAACTAACCACATAAATCCATATGTGATAACAGTGGGACAACAGAAAGAAACTAGGAAATCTAGAAGTGAGTATAAGAAAAGAGAATTTGGACATAGACTTAGAAACCCATCAAGGGATACTAGAATTGTATGTTTACAATTGTGATACTTGGGGGCATAAAACACAAGACTGTTGTTATGGAACTACTTGCAGAAATTACAAACATGAGGGTCAAAATGAGTATTAATGTAGAAACCCACCTTTCTGTATGTATCATTTAAAGATAGGGCATAAATCACATGTATGTAGAAATTTTCGTATGCACCACGAAACAAGAGGAAACCCCCCCCCCCCAGACACAGAATAAACCAATATTACAGAACTCCCCATATATATATATATATATATATATATATATATATATATATATATATATATATATATATATATATATATATATACAAATAGACAGTATTGTGTTAGGAATAAGAGTGATAGAAGGGTGAAAGAAAACCCCAACATCAAAGATAGTTACAAACTGTCAATTACAATTGGAGCGATTACTGTAGGACCTCTAATTGCTGGTAGAGTGTTCAATAAACCTATTCAAATATCTATTGATACAGGATCTGTGGCTAATGTTATAACTAGTAGAGTTTTAAATCAGCTGAAGCCATGAGGGAAAATCTTGGAACCAATCCATTGCTCGTTGCAAGGAGTAACTGGAAATCAGTTAGAAACATTAGATAAAGTTGAACTACAAGTCATCTTATATATAAATGAACATCTACACATTCCAATGATAGTTGTAGAAGAATCTGTTTTTCCAGGAAATTTACTGATAGGATTTGCAACTATGAGAAAAGAGAACATGGTCATTATTCTTTGCAAGGAGTAACTGGAAATCAGTTAAAACATTAGGTAAAGTTGAACTAGAAGTCATCTTATATACAAATTAACATTTGCACATTCCTATGATAGTTGTAGAAGAATCTGTTTTTTCCAGGATATTTATTGATAGAATTTGAAACTACGAGAAAAGAGAACTTGGTCATATGTCCTGCTGACTTAGGGATCTTAGTAAAATCACAGTTAATCCCATTTTTAAATCAACCGGACTTAAGACCAGTGACAGGAATCAAAGAATTCCTAGAAATAGATAGGAAAAATAAAATATATTACTTTAGATAACGATCCCGACAGACCAACAGAAAGTAAAGCCACATATAGTGAACTCAACTCAGATGTTCAAGAAATCTTAGAAATTACTTATTCATCAATTACTAATGAAGCCTTGCAAATTGTGGATGGTGCCGTAATAAAGTCGACATTATTACACTCCAGAGCAATTAATAGGGTTAATATGCAGTTGAAAGGAGTCACTGTAGACTCTGAAATTGTAACTATCCCAGAATGAATTAGATTAAAAGGTTTGAAATTGTACTCAGGGATTTATAAGTCAAATAAGAACTTGATAGAAATATTAATGATTAGTACTTTGAATAAAGATATAATCTAGGAAAGGTAAACAAATAGGATGTTTTCAGGTATGTACAATACCATTAAAAATTTAAATGAGATTACTGAGCAGGTGGAATCAACAAATTTATCAATCTGTTCAGTTCAGGAAGAAATTGAGTTAGGAAAGAAATACAAGAATCAACTTGAACCTACAAGTTGCCTTGAGTTGAAAGAAAGCTTAGTTGCTTTGCTCGTGGAGCACAATAAAGCAATTGCTTTGCTGGGAGACGCCCTTAGACAAAACGACTGTTTTAAAGCATCAGATTAAATTAAAACCAGGGACTCAGCCTATTTATATTCCTGCCTACAGAGTTCCCCACTCTAAACTGATCACTGAAATGTTATCGCAGGATATTATTGAACATAGTAAAAGTAAGTGGAACTTCCTTCCGATTCTGGTGCTAAAACCAGATGGTACCATGTGCCCAGTTATTGATTATAGGGAATTGAGTTATCATACCATACGTGACCGATTACCATTACCAGTGATAGGGGACATTCATAAAAAAATTGGGAACTGAAAATAAGTATCTTATCACTATAGATACTAAATCTGCTTTTTAGCAAATGGAGTTGCATGAAGACTCACGAGAAATCACAGCATTCTCTACTCCAATGGGACACTATGAGTTCAAAGGAATGCCAAATGGGTTATGTAATAGTCTATTAACTTACATGAGATTAATGAATAAAGTGTATTTCTAGATTATATTTTAATAGTTTCCCAGACAGCGGCTGAGCACTTTAAGAAATTAGATTTGATATTCTCAAGATTACTTAAAGCAGGGTTTGAGGTGAAACTTGAAAAACGTAAGTTCTTCTAGGACAATGTTATCTAATTCGGACTTAAGATAGACAGACATGGACTTAGTATAGTGAATTAAAATTTTGAAGCAGTAAAGAATTTTCCAGTTCCAAACAATGTAGAAAAAGCTATAAGTTTCTTGGAATTGACAGGATATTATGGAAAATTTATTCAACGATATGCTGACATTGCTAATCCATTAAAGTCTTTGTTGAGGAAGGACTCAAAGTTCATGTAGTAACCTGTACAACAGCAATCGTTTGACAAGTTGAAAGATAAACTCACGAGTTCTGCTGTTTTAATATTTCCAGACTATGATAAAGAATTCATTCTTTGTACTGATGTATCTGACATAGGGATAAGAGGAATACTTATGCAAGAGAGAAATGGAACTTTGAAACCAATAGCTTACACATCAAGATTTGTAATGGCGCAGAGAGAAATTACTATATAACAGAATGAGAAACGTTAACAGTGATATATTCATTAGAAAGTTTTAGAGATATGATACTGGGATATCCAATCAGAGTGTGGACTGATCACACAGCTATTCAGACCTTATTTGAGCATAAGAATCTTAGGGGCAGACTAGCTAGATGGTTTGCAGTACTTTAGTGCTATGAAGTTAAATTTGAATATATTCCAGATAGAAAAAGTATTACGGCAGATTTACTTTCTAGAAACATTAGCCAACCTACGACAGGGTTGATTAATTTTGTTTGTAGTATAGATGAGTTAGTAACCTTAGATTAGGAATTGCAAATATGAGAACAGAAGGATGATAAGACATGTGGCTCATTAACCAAGGATTTGATGAACCCAAGAGGAAATCCTCCAAAACTACCAAGGGGGTCTAAGATAGAGGAATTTCATTTGACAAATGGACTTTTGTATAGAAAAACAGTTGTAAGTGGGAAATATATTTCTAGAGATCCAGTAAATCAATTGGTAATACCACAAACTCTTGTAAAAGAGATGTTGCAGTTACTTCATGATAGTGATTGTAGTTCACATCCAGGGAATGATAAAACTTATAGACAAGCACAACTTTTGGCCATGTATGAAGAAATATATATATAATTATATAGAAAATTTTTGAAATATGTTAAGGTGAAAGGAAATACACAAAAACCTGTTCCTATATTTACCTATCCCATTCCACAGAAACCTTGGGAAAGAGCTCACATAGATACATTGGAGTTACCTATGTCTGAGAATGGATATAAATATGTATTTGTTGCCATTGATTATTTTTCAAGATTTTGTAATATACAACCCATTCCAAATAAGAAAGCTGAAACTATTGCTTCAGATGATCTATAATTTCACTACACCTAAGATCTTAGTTTAGATAATGGAACTGAATTTAATAACAAAGTCTTGGAAAATTTCTGTAGTTTATCTAAGATCCATAAAATCAATATCATAGTGAATCATCCTCAGAGTAACGGAGTTGTAGAGAGGTTGAACAATAAAATTATTACATGTCTTAGAAGTATGATAAGTCCTCACAGTTTAACTTGGGATACTTGGATTCCGTGTATTAAATGTACCCTGAACAACCAAATTAACAAAGCAACAGGTGAAACACCTTATTTTATTTTTTGAGGGAAGACAAAACTCTTCCATATGAAATTTTGATTACAGAGCAGAAAGCTGTGTATAATATAGGTGGTTATATTTCAAATAGGATAAGTACATTTCAAAGTATTCACCAAAGAGTTAGGGAACATATGCAGGAGTATTCACAAGAGATGAAAAAGCAACAACACAAAATAACACATAAACTAGAATTAAAAATAGGAGTTTTAGTTATGGTCAAACTACATTCACCCTATAATAAACGTTCACTAAGGTACTCAGGTCCATATAGGGTAAATGATTCTGCAGGTGGAAATAAATACAAGACCGTACACTTGGAAACTAGGGAAGAATTGATAGGTCATTTAGATGATATGAAGAAGGTTAGGTTATATTTCTATGACGATAACTGCTGTGATACCCTATGTATCAATTTTAATGAACCAGAAGAGTATAGGAAATATTTTGATAATATAATATGTGAATTGAATATTAATCTTGATGTATTTTACAGATAAAATTATTTTGACCAAATGTATGTACTTGTGATGGGAGCCCTAAACTACTGGAACTTGGTGTCAAGCAGAGACATGAAGACCTTGGCCCTGCTGTGGTCAGACTCAGAATCTCGCCAATACTTAAGGACAATTCACATAAGTATTGAACCCTTATTTTGTGAAGCACTAAGTGTGTCCTAAAAAATGAATAGTGTTAAAAAAAAAATCAAGAAGAGACACTTTACAATACTTTTATAACTTTTATTGTATATTGCTCAACATCTTTGAAAAGATGATAACATTTTCCATTGAAATCAAATGTTCTTAATCAAAGTAGTGAGTTTTGCATTATATCTGTGTTGCAAATTATTTTGGGTTATGCTTTATTATTCTGACAAGTATGATATTCACAATTTTTCTGCTTGAATTATCATTGAAATTTACGCATTTTTTTAGGAGTTGCTTATTTCTTTAATATGTATATGTTTAACATGTTTTACTGATACCATTTTACCAGTTTATGCAAAGGTAATTTAAATATTCAGCTTCTTATATATGATGATTTCCAAGTATATATTAGCGAGCCCTGTAAGAGGGTAGTAGCAATAATTGGTCGGGACGACCAAGGGTAGCTGCCGAGCCCTGTAAGAGGCTGATAGATTGAGGTCAACAAGTAGGTAGACAGAGGGTAGGTGGCGAGGAATTCATTTTACGACTTACATGTTTTGAAAACAAAGGCCGCTAAGGAAATGCAGAATTGCATATCCCCGTTCACCGCCTAAAGTTTGTAAACACCAGCTAGGATATCGATATTGGTGCTGATATGACGAAATGTAAACACTAAGCTATTTTTCTTCGTGAAAAAAGTGCTTGCGTGAGCAGTATTGCTTGAGACAGTATAACAGCCTTTCTGATTGGAGAAAAGGGTGGAGGAGGAGAGAAATTATTGGTCCACGGAGGTAAAGTCACACCCTTAAAGGCTGGCACTTATTTGTAACGGTCAAAGTTATTGGATGAATTAAATAGTGACGTCGAAGCAGACTTGGCTTGGTGAGTGTAAAAAAGGATCCCAGGTGGGAGT
>NC_134819.1:6544389-6546889 GCF_046742065.1 Oratosquilla oratoria
TCTTGATACAGTCTCCCTTGATCAAATCCCTCTTCATCAAGTCTCTCTTAATCCAGTCTCTCTTGATCCAGTCTCTCTTGATCCACTCCCTTTTGATCCAGTCTCAGTTGATCCAGTCCCTCTTGATCCAGTCCCTCTTGATCAAGTCCTTCTTGATTCAGTTTCTCTTGATCCAGTCCCTCTTGAATCAGTCCCACTTGATCCAGTCTCTCTTGATCCAGTCTCTGTTGATTCAGTCCCTCTTGATCTATTCACTCTTGATCAAGTCCCTCTTGATCAAGCTTCTCTTGATTTAGTCTCTTTTGATCCAGTCGATCTTGATCCAGTCCCTCTTGATCCAGTTCCTCTTGATCAAGTCTCTCTTGATCAAGTCTCTGTTGATTCAGTCCTTCTTCATCAAGTCCCTCTTGATCCAGTCCCTCTTGATCAAGTCATTCTTGATTTAGTCTCTCGTGATCCAGTCTCTCTTGATCCTGTCTCTCTTGATGTATTCTCTCTTGATCCTGTCTCTCTTGATGTATTCTCTCTTGATGCAGTCTCTCTTGATCCAGCCTCTCTTGATCCAGTCTCTCCTGATCAAGTGTCTGTTGATTTAGTCCCTCTTTATCCAGTCCCACGTGATCCAGTCCCTCTTGATCAAGGCTCTCTTGATTTAGTCTCTCTTGATCCAGTCGCTCTTGATTCAGTCCCTCTTTACCCAGTCTCTCTTGACGGACCCAGGTTCTCTTGATCAATTCTCTGTTGATTCAGTCCCTCTTGATCCAGTCGCTCTTGATCCAATCGCTCTTGATCAATCATTTCTTGATTCAGCCTCTCTTGATCCAGTCCCTCTTGATCCAGCCTCTTGAGCCACTCACTCTTGATCCAGTATATCTTGATCCAGCCTCTTGAGCCACTCACTCTTGATCCAGTCTATCTTGGTCCAGTCTCGTGAGCCACTCACTCTTGATCCAGTCTATCTTGATCCAGTCCCTTTTGATCCAGTGTCTTTTCATCCAGTTTCTCTCGATTCAGTCACTCTTGATCCAATCTCTCTTAATGCAGTCTCTCTTGATCCAGTCTCTCTTGATTCAGTCCCTCTTTTATCCAGTCACTCTTGATTCAGTTCCTCTTGATCCAGTCTTTCTTGATCCAGTCCCTCTTGATCCAGTTCCTCTTGATCCAGTCTTTCTTGATCCAGTCCCTCTTGATCCAGTCCCTCTTGATCCAGTCCCTCTTGATCTCGTCACTCTTGAATTTTTTTTTTTTTTTTTCTTACTCGCTTAATATCTTTTAAGTCCCACTCGCTCCAGAAATGTTGGTTCTAGTTTGACTCGTTCAAGTCTAAAGGTGGCGGCAAACTAGGCATTTCTCGCTAGCATGCTACTTACTTTTGTTACTTAGTTTGAATAGAAACGACTTCGGTTGCAATTTTTTCAAATTCCCAAATGTTGAATTAGTCTTGCATCATATAGTGAGAAGCTGAATGACAAACTAAGAGAAGTTTAGCCTACACGAACATTAGCCACATTGGGATGTTGTTAGGAAAGTCTAGAATGTTGTAACTGAAGTCGTTTCTACTCAAACGAAGTAGCAGAAGCAAGTTGCATGCTAGCGAAGTGAGCCATCACCTTTACTCATTCAAGAGGTTTTGGTTGTAGTCCCACTTGTTTGTAAGTCTTGTTTTCTTCTTCTTCTTCTTCTTTCCCTGATCTTACTTTCCCATTCTCTGTTTTTTCAGTTCAATATCTCTTTCTCTAATCTCCCTCTTTGCTCAACCCACTTTTGCCTCTTGTGTTCTCACTTAGAGAGTAGAGAGCGCTGAAACTATCGATTGTTTTAAGTCGTGATAACTATGAATGGGGATGATAGGTGGGAATGAACATGGAACTCCCTAGTGTAGCCCTTATAGTCTTTTTAGTCTCCTTTATTCTTATGTTTTTATGTTCCAATATTTAATCGACCCATTTTTTTTCAGTCCAACATATCTTTCTCTAGTATCCCTCTTTGCTCCATCCACTTCTGCCTCTTCTTAGCATGACTTAGTCTTCTTCTTATCACAGAGTCTTCCTCCACAGCCCAGACCCCTTGAGACTCTCCTTCACATCTCATCTGCACCTCCAATGTTTTTTCCAACCCACTTCCCTCCCCCTTCCCCTCCACTTCCACACCCTCCAATCCCTCCTCCTCCTCCTTCTCCTCCTCCTCCTCCTCCTCCTCCTCCTCCTTCTTCTTCTTCTCCTCCTCCTCAGGACTCCTCTTTGAGTTGCAGACTATTCCTCCATCTCATACTTATGCTCGCACTCTGCCTGTTTATAGAAACATTTCTTTTGACCTTCACCTTCTTCTCTTCGACATATTTTTGCTTTCGTTTTTCTTCTTCTTCTTCTTCTTCTTCTTCTTCTTCTTCTTCTTCTTCTTCTTCTTCTTCTTCTTCTTCTTCTTCTTCTTCTTCTTCTTCTTCTTCTTCTTCTTCTTCTTCTTCTTCTTCTTCTCTACGTTCTTCTTCTTCTTCTTCTTC
>NC_134819.1:6549389-6556889 GCF_046742065.1 Oratosquilla oratoria
TCGCTCTATTCCTCTTTCTCTCTCTTCCTTTATCCCTCCTTCCCTCTCTTCCTCCCTTTCTCCCATCCTCGTTCTGTTCCCCTTCTCTCTCTTCCTCAGTTTATCCCTCCCTCCCTCTCTTCCTCCCTTTTTCCCATTCTCGCTCTGTTCCTTTTTCTCTCTCTTCCTCCCTTTATCCCTCCCTCCCTCTCCTCTCTTTCTCCCATTCTCGTTATGTTCCTCATTCTCTCTCTTCTCCCCTTTATCTCTCCCTCCCTCTCCTCCTCCCTTTCTCCCATCCTCGCTTTTTTCTCTTTCTCTCTCTTCCTCCCTTTATCCCTCCCTCCTTTTCCTCCTCCCTTCTCCCATTCTCGCTATGTTCCCCCTTTCTCTCTTCTTCTCTTTATCCCTCCCTCTCTCTCCTTCCTTTCTCCCATCCTTGCCTTTTTCTCTTTCTCTCCCTTCTTCTCTTTATCCCTCCCTCCCTATCCTCCATCCTTCTCCCATCCTCGCTCTGTTCCTTTCCCTCTCTTCCTCCCTTTATCCCTTCCTCTTTTCCTCCCTTCCGTTTATCTCAAATCTAAAGCTTAACCTCTATATAGATACGCAACCATGAGTGGCTGTCATTCAGTGATTGTATCAAAACTGTTATCAGTTTATCGCCTTTAATTTTTTCCCACCTTTTACGTATGGAGAGCTGACAACCGGCGATTGTTCCTTTTTTTTTCTCCTAATAGCTTCTGGAGTGATACAGAAACTAATTCAACAGAGGCAAAAGCCCATAGTTTCTTCCCAGAGAGATCTTTAGAAGGGCCCGAGGATCATTGACAGTCGCTGTGGGGATGCGGGATTTCAAGTCAGAGAAAACTAACACAACAGTTATTATCATTCTTCCCCTTTCCCTCTCCATCATTCTCCTCATTCTCTCCCACTCTTCTCCCTACTCCCACTCTTCTTCTCTTACACATGCCCATCCCATCTCCCTCTCCCATTTTTCTTCCTCATCTCCATTGTATCTATATTCCTCATTTTTTCCACACCCCTCCTCCCTCTCATCTTCCTCTTCCTCCTTATTCTCCCTTCCCCTCGATGACCTCCATCCTCCTCCTCCTTACCCTCCTCCACACTCCTTTAACTTCTCCTCCCCTCCCCTTCCCTCCCCCGCAACGACCTTCATCCTCCAACACGTTTTTCTCCTTTTTCTCCATCTCCACCCTTCTTCATCTGTGACCCAGTTACATAAATTCTCCCTCACGCCAACCTCTGCTACTCTCTCAACCATCATCTCCTTGAGCTGCATCTCCAATCTCTGTTATTATCTCCCTGCCCTCTGTCTCCATTAACGAGAAGTTAGCTTAGTATCCGGGCGCTATGTTGTATCTCCTTATCTTACTCAATTATTTCTCAGTCTCTTTGTTTTCATACTCTCTTTCTCTCCCTTCTCCGTCTCTTCCTCTCCTTCATTTTCTCTTGGAGAATAGTTCCTCTAACTTTAGTTTATTTTCCTCCATCTAGAAGGACTTGACTGTATGCAAGCTACTCCACAGGACAAGAATAATGATTGTTGTAGATTCAAGTCGGTTCCTGTTGGATTTAACACTATCACCACACAGGGATTTACCAATTTCATGTGGATTACCACCAGTAGTATCAAGGATCAGTGCAGTCTTGCCAAGGCAGAATGCAAAGAGGATGCTTCGGTATTCTCATTGCATGCAACAGAGTTTACCTATTCACTTACATTTTCTTCAAGACTAGGGATCACTGAAGCATGGCGACACTTCAATGTTTGGCGGTTGAAGTATTTGGCTTCACCACTTCTCCCAAGCCGCCGGAGGCCTCCACTGACCATCTGGTTCTGGAAAAAGTCGATGTGGCTGGCCTGAACAGTGATTATAAGGTAAGAACTCCAAACAAGTATCGTCCTAATGACTTTCATACCTATTAGGAATAGGGTAGAATGTAAAAGCGGTATCACACTAGGCTATTAGAATGTAAAGGCGGTATCACATTGGGCTATTAGAATATAAAGGTGGTATCACACTGGGCTTTTAGAATGTAAAAACGGTATCACACTGGGCTATTAGAATGTAAAGGTGGTATCACACTGGGCTATTAGAATGTAAATGCGGTATCACACTGGGCTATTAGAATGTAGATGCGGTATCACACTGGGCTATTAGAATGTAAAGGTGGTATCACACTGGGCCATTAGAATGTAAATGCGGTATCACACTGGGCTATTAGAATGTAAAGGTGGTATCACACTGGGCTATTAGAATGTAAAGGTGGTATCACACTGGGCTATTAGAATGTAAATGCGGTATCACACTGGGCTATTAGAATGTAGATGCGGTATCACACTGGGCTATTAGAATGTAAAGGCGGTATCACACTGGGCTATTAGAATGTAAAGGTGGTATCACACTGGGCTATTAGAATGTAAAGGTGGTATCACACTGGACTATTAGAATGTAAAGGCGGTATTACACTGGCCTATTAGAATGTAAAGGTGGTATCACACTGGGCCGTTAGAATGTAAAGGCGGTATTACACTGGCCTATTAGAATGTAAAGGTGGTATCACACTGGGCCGTTAGAATGTAAAGGCGGTATCACACTGGGCTATTAGAATGGAAAGGCGGTATCACACTGGGCTATTAGAATGTAAAGGCGGTATCACACTGGGCTATTTTTCCTCCAACCTCCAATTGACCGGAGATACCGCCCGCCTCTAGAATTTTTCCTGTCGTAAAATTACTATGACAAACTATTTTTTTTTTTTTCAACAAGTCACATAAAATGTAATTTGATATGCTGGAGATAAATTATTTTTCTCCGTCATATCAGATTCCTTCCCAAAACTGCGGCTGCAAATCTACTCCAACAACCGGAGGAAAAATAGTCCAGTTTTATAACACCTCCATGTGTTACTTCAGGTCTATAGGACAGGGGTTGTCACATTTGTCCCGAGCTTTAAACAACAACAATATCAACGACACCAAAATCAATAACTACACCATGAAGAGCACACCATTAACAACATCACCACCACCAGCAACAAATGACATCATCATCAATAAAAACACCATGAACAACAATGCTTCCACCAGCATCACCACCACCAATATCAAAAACAATGACAACAGCAGCAACACCAACATCTACTCAACTTCTGTCTCTTGATATCTTTGGTTTATTTTCTCGAGCCACGCCTTTCCCAGAACTATCTCTCCTTTATCTCTCCTTATCTTCAGTTTTACACAATGCCCCGTCTTTTGTGTCTCTTCTGCCTTATCGGTTTATGTTCGTTCATTAGTTCTCTCCATTTCTCTTAGTTCTTTGATTTTCTCTTTTATACATTATATATATATATATATATATATTTTTTTTTTTTTACATATACTCGATTTCTTAGTTTCTGCGTACCCTTCCTTAAATTGATTTAATATTCTCTTCTTTATTTTATTATATATGTTATTTCTATTGTAATTCCTCTGTATACCTGCTCCTGATGGTTTAGCAAGATGGTTAACAAAAATGTCCATTTTCAAAATCCGTCTTCAACACCCTCACCCCCATTAGGAGGGCTGCCCTGAAGGGCTGACACTCGGTCTCAGTATTTTTTACAGATTTTCAAACGTGGAAAGCTGACAACCGGCGACTGCTTCCCTCCTTCTACACCAACATTTTCAACTACCAATTTTGTAAAAAAAAATGTATATATGTATGTCTAATTGTATTTAATATTGTTGAATAAACCTATAATAATAATAAAAAAAACATTAATACAACAGGGACAACACTCTAAAATTTCTTCCAAGAAAGATCTGTGCAAGAGTTCGAGGACCGTTGCCAACCACTGTGGGGCTGCAGGTTTTCCAGTGGCTAAATCTCGGGGGAGTATTAAATTATTTAATTTTGCAAATGTAAAATTCTCTTTTTTCACCAGTTTTATTCAATATATCGGTTTTCCTTCTTCACATCTCTGAATTTACATCTTGGGTTCTCTATTATAATTATTTTCTCCTGTTATCTTTAATGATATTTTCTTTATATTTTGTCTATCCTATCTCTATTCACTTACTTTCCGTTTTACAGTTTCTCTGCGATCTTTGCTCTCTTATTTTCTCTATTTCCTCTCTGCTATCGCTTTATATAGTTCCATTATTTCTCTTCCCTCTCTCTGTTATCCAATTTTCTTCATCTATGTCCACATTCAGGGCATCTCTATCTTCTGCCCTCTGTCATACCATATTACCCAATTATTTCTTATCTTTTCTCTTTGTTTTCACATTTTCTCTCCGGGTTTCCCCTTCTGCTGTGTTCTCTTATTTCTATCGCTCCCACCACAATATCACTTTTAATCTTTCAATTATTTCTCGTCCTTTTCTCTCAATTATTTCTCGTCCTTTTCTCTTCCTTTTTATGTTTTCTCTCTTGATCTCCGCCTTTATCATTGTCTCTGACTTATATCGTGTCCTCCCTTCTGGCTCTTTTTGTCGTTGAAATATTTCCCTTTTTCTTTTTCTCAATTTTCACGTTTTCTCTTGATATCCGTGTTCCTGTTTTCTGTCTCTCACAAACGCTCAAGAGAATTTTAGTCGGCCGAATTTAATTTTTTTTTTTTTTTTGCCCAACAATATTACCCTTCTTCCCCCTCTTCCTTCATTTTATCAGCTTATATATTTTCCTCCTTCTCCTTGCCTTTCCCCTCTATTCTCATTTCCTCTTTTCCATTTTGTTTTCAGACCCTGTGATTCCTTATTCTACTTCTTCCCATCTCTCTTCCATTCTCTCCTCTCCTTTTCTCCCCTCTTCTTTCTTCTACATCTTCCTATCTCTCTTCTATTCTCTCCTCTCCTTCTCCTCTCCCATTTCTTTTATTCCCCTCACTTTCTTTCCTCTTTATTTTCCATTCTCTTGCATCCTCCTTATTCTCTTTTACTTTCCCTTCTCATTTTGTTATCATCCCCCGTGTGTCCGTCTTTCCCTTCCTTTCCTCCTCCTTTACCTCCCTTCCTCTTCCTCCTCTTCTTTTCCTTTTCTCATTCCATTTCTCTTCAATCTACCCTGTCCCTTACTCCTCTCTTATCTCTTATTATCCCTTTTATAGCTATTCTCTTCTACTCTCTTCCCTTTCTCCCACTTCACTTCTCCTCATCACCCTTCTCCCTCTTTTCCTGTGCTCTCTTGTTCTATCTCTTTTCCTGTCGTCTCTTCTTCTCTCTCCTCCCCTTTATTCCCCTCCTTCCTCTTCCTCCCATTCTCGCTTTCCCCTCACTCTCGCACTGTTCTCCATTCCCCCTTTTCATCTAGTCTCGCCTTTACATATTTCCCCTCTCCTCTTTTTCCTTCTCTCTTTCCTTCTTCCTTAATTGATTCCTCTGAGCACATTTCCTCTCCCTCCTTCTCCTCCTCCCGCATTCCCCGGGAAACGAAATTTCTTCTCTAACACTTCCTTCCTCCTCCTCTCCCTTCTTCCCTCTCATCCTCGATCCTTTGCTCTTTCTTTCCTCTCCTTCCATCCTTTGATTCTTCTCTTCTCTCTTCCCGTCACAGGTGTTCGGGTACTCTCCTGCTTAACTCATTAAACAGAGCAAGTCCGTGTCCAGAGCTCCCATTGACAACAGCGTTTGAGACTGAGCAAACAGATGCTAACGGGACAATGGGCCTGGCAGCTGCAAAAGATGGCTGTTAGTCCTCACCGTTGCTGTTGTCCTCATTCTCTCTCTATTGTCCCCATTGTTATCACTTCTGGTGCTGTTGGTGTTGTCCTTGTTGTTTTCATTGTTGTTGCCTGATTTTTTTTTGTTTTTTTTTGTGGAGGTTGTCATTGTGTGTCTATGTTCTGGCCTGTATGCATTGTTGTTGTTATTACCTTCTTTGGGGTTTCGCTGTTTATAGTGTCGATGTTGGTGTTCATTTTTTTTTTTTGCATTGTTAATGATACTGTGAACTGTGTTGTTTATTGTTGTTGAGGCTGGCATTATTGTTGTTCTTGCCTTGCTATTGTTTTTGTTATTGTAATTATAGATGCTGTATAAGCTCCCCCCACACACAAACATACACACACACACACACACACATAGACAACTTTTCTGAAGTCTGAGGAAACTCACTCAACAATAGACAGATAAATAGATAGGTAGATAAATAAACCGATAGATAGGTAGATAAATCGTGGAGGGAAGTGGTGGGGAGGAAAGGATTGTCGATTTTCAACTGAATGAAATCGCCTAACGACATGGGTAAAACGCACCAAAAGATCAACTCATTTGGTTACAATAATACCCATACCAGTCTTTATTCTGGCATATACCAGACGTGTTCATTTATCTGAGGCAGCAGAGAACACAAACGATTATTTTTCATGCGTCCATCACCCTTATGCTTCGTTTGTAAATCATCTTATTAATCATTCAGGGTCGCCACTTCATTCCCTTAAACAGACAACCCACATCGCTTGTTTCCAGGACATTTAGGTCTACCAGGGTTTATCTTGATTCCTATGTACTCCTCCATCCCAACCTCATCCACACACCCACTTTCCTCCCCGGAGCTCCTTTCTAGTCCATTTGTTCCCGAATAAAGTAGCTCCGGGCGTACTGAGTGCCAGTAATAGGGCCACGCTCCTTGGTACTGGTCTTTAACAGCTTCAATACGACGACCTGCGGCCCAGGTCCCCGTCACGGCGCTGAGGACCCAAGCAAATTTTTTTTCAGCTGAGCGGAGAGCAACAGTGAGCAGAACTGGGACGATGAGGCACCCTTGATGTTTGAGTTGTCCTTCAACTAAATAAAATCGTTTAGTATTAAATAGAAGAAATTATCTGGAAAGTGCGTTGCCATGTTGAAGCACCCTTTCCAAGACCACAGTTGACATAAATCAGGAATAAGCTTCCTCCGCATTCAGATGTGGCGCTCCAATATTTGCCATCTTCATCCTCCACTCCCCGTCTCCCTCTCCGGACTCTAAACCGCCTTCGGGTGAATAAAGTTGTCTGGCGTCAGGGAGACACTATGGAGGGCGTCATCCATTTTATTAGTCTAGATTAGTTATTGTCAAAGTTTTTGTTCACCCTGTAGTACAATTTTTATCATATGCAAACGAGTCACTGTCTCACCCGCTCATTCACACACACACGCACGCACACAGACACAGCATGCATATATATATACATACATAAATTGCAGACATACATACATACATACATACATACATACATACATACATACATACATACATACATACATACATACATACATACATACATACATGCATACATACATACATACATACATACATACATACATACATATATACATATATACATACATACATACATACATACATACACACATACATAATACATGCATGCATGCATACATACATACATACATACATACATACATACATACATACATACATCTTTTTTCAACCACAAATCACTTTTAATTCCATGCCATCGCAGTAGAGACTGAAGAATCACATCTCCAACATCAACTCTCCACTACGATTC
>NC_134819.1:6564389-6566889 GCF_046742065.1 Oratosquilla oratoria
AGTAAGGCTGGGAGCTTCACCTGGGCTAAATCCTCGGCGGGTATAGCGCTTCACGATTGGCTTTCTCAGCGGGCCAATCAGAGCACAGTGTTCTACGCGCCTATACCCCCTTGAGCCACCAAACGTGTATATAAACTCGGCACGTTCCAGTATGCTTTTTTTTTTTTTTTTTCCGAGCAAGTGGGTCTGTCCCACACCTATCATAACTCTAATTTCCTTCCATTTCTTTCTTTCCTTACACTAACCCTCCAAATCCCCCCTCCCCCCTCTCCCCATCTTATCTATCCTGCCCTGTACTACTACTATACTCATTCCTTTGAGAAAGTCAATAGACGAAACGTCAGGAATAAACGCTTCACTTCCAGTCCATGTTTCCTTTGCCGTGTTTATGCAAGATTCACACCATTTGAGATCGTGTATGGGCGCAATGCAGGGCAGCCCATAGATCTACCCACTGATACCACACTTGTAGAAGATATCATAATTGACAATGACATACCCGTATGCAATCCAGCTGATTAATCTAAGAAATCACCTTATGCCATAGGCCATACTTTTGGCCAACATGAAAAACATTCATGAGGATACATGTTCCAATGACTGCGACAACGTAGCAAAGCCCAGTCACGTCAGACGCAAAGTTATGACAACCGTCACAAGAACCACTGCAACATACCAGTGGGGTCAAAAGTCTACGAGCATCAACAATAGCCAAAGAATTCACCGCATGGGATCAAAACTGGAACTATACTGGATAGGACCTATGAAGTCATTGAATCTCTCAGTAAAAGTTGAGTGAAAGTACAGAATTGTGCTACAGTCCAGAAACTGAAAAATATCTATCATGCCTCCAACCTGAAAGTATATGAAGCTCAAGATTCTACTAATGTTGATGAAGATAGTCTATAGGTAACTGAGACACAGAATTCGACCAGACGCAAGCTCGATGAAGATCTCTAGCCCACTAAGAAGCCCAAAATTTCCCAGATATTTTCCCCCTTGCCTGCCACAAAGAAAAACCTAGCTAAGTGTAAAGGACCAATTAGGTCCTTTAGTTCTGAAACTAGGTGCGGACCACCACTGCCTGATTCAGAACTCTCGGTTCGTAGTAGGACAAGTAAGAAAACACAGGATTGCACTGGAAGTTTATAATTCTGGTCCTTCCACAATGCACTATCAAATCAATTTCAGGAAAAGGGAAAAACAACACCAACTGTTTCACCTTAGGTCAGTTCGGTCGTAGCTCACTCGAATTGACTCCACAGTAAACACTTAAATTACTCGTAGAAAGCTTCGGTAGAAGATCAGGGTTTTGGAGCTGAGCGATGACGACTCTGGCAGAGCGGAAGGCGAAGTTGGAGACAAACGACGTCCAGTCGATGTATCACGCCAGTTTTAGAGTGGAGAGAGGGGAGGGGGAGTAGTGGACTAGGTGCAGTCACCAAGTTCTCTCTGATAAAACCATGTCTGTCCGGGACGCACGTAACCTCGGTCGTCATACGTGGCAGCTCGTTTCGAGTAAGACTTCGAAGCGCACTCGAATTGTGCGTAATTTAAGAGGGCTGGTTGTTTAGAAGATTAAGTGGCGATTTTCCCTTACACTAAGCCTTAGGCTTGAGAAGTTGTAAGTCTATTTACTTTAGTAGAACAAAATAATCAACAGTACTAAAGAGACTGCACAAGACCCAAGGGGATGGTAATTGTTTTGCTCGGGCCCTAAGTTACATACTTACTGTAACTGAAGAGCATCCCTTTGTTGTCCATGATGGTGTTCTGCAACATACGAGTGGAAGTATCAGTGAAGAACTTACTAGGTACCTCAACCGGCCTATTAATGATTGTATGGCTTCAAGCGCTATGAAATAATGTGGTGTTTGGGCAACAGATGCTGAACTCATGGGTACCGCATTACTTTTTGGCACTGATATTATTGTATACTCTAAGGCAGTTGAAAGTATGGATTAGCTTACTTACCCAGCTTCCTTTAATCGGCAGGAAACTACAGAGACTGACATATACATAGAAAACAGCTCCGACCTCTTCAATGATGTTATTGGAGACGAGAAAAGATTACATTGTTTGTGAATGTACCTAGAAAACAAGCCCAAATATTTTTATTTAGACATTGGAGCTGAGAAGAAATTGGAATAAGCGTAAATGTGACCCGTAATAAATAATGTGAAATTTTTATATATTATTTTGCAGAACAAATGAAGAGATGTAACTCACATGTGAATGTAGTACAAATTTGAGAGGAAATAAAACAAAGAAGTAAATGCCACTGGTTTTAATATACATCCAGAGGGGGAATTCTGGCCTGTATGTGTGGGTGAAAAAGGGGAAAGGCCAGCTTTACCTCCAGGGCTAGAATCATTCTTGGTTACAATTGGTCTAATCTAGAATTACTCCGGAGTCAATCTGGCCGGGGGTAATTCTGACCTCTTACACCGGGTTATACCAACCAGTTTTGGACTTGGCTGTGAACGAGTCCCACCATCTG
>NC_134819.1:6574389-6576889 GCF_046742065.1 Oratosquilla oratoria
TTGGTGCAGGTCTTTAAGAGTCTAAATGGGATTGACAACATCAAAAATGGCAAAATTTTCACACTGAATAAGAATCAGACAAGAAACGATTGTCTCAAACTGTCTGGAGATAGATTTTATTTGGAAGTGGGCAGAAATAACTTCACCATTCGTGTAGTTAGAGAATGGAATAAACTTCCTACAGAGGCATTGCAATATAGTTCAGTTCGAAGCTTTAAGAATCATTTAGATAAGCACCTAAGCAAGAATGATGCTGTAATGACTATAATTTCATTTTATATTATTTGTTTATTTGTTTGTTATTATTTGTCTGTTTGTATTGTTATTTATATTATTATAAAAAAATTATCATTATTATATTTTTTTGCATACAACCTAGTTATGGACCAAAAGGTCTCCTGTCAGCATGTTCCGCCTTTGTAATCATTTGTAATCCTTTGTAGGATGAGCAAGAGAAGAGAGTTGAAGAGAGTGAGGAGGAGGAGGAGAAGGAGGCGGAGCAGAAGGAGCGGGAGGGGGAGGAGCAGTAGCACAAGTAAATGGAGAAGGAAGATCAGGAGTATATATACATATATATATTCATGTGTGTGGGTGTGGGTGTGTCTGTATGTGTGTGTATATATATGTGTATACATACATATATATATATATATATATATATATATATGTGTGTGTGTGTGTGTGTGTGTGTGTGTGTGTGTGTGTGTGTGTGTGTGTGTGTGTGTGTGTGTGTGTGTGTGTGTGTGTGTGTGTGTGTGTGTGTGTGTGTGTGTGTGTGTGTGTGTGTGTGTGTGTGTGTGTGTGAATACACGTATATCAACATATACAGTGAATCCTTTATATATAGATGATGTGTGGACAGGGGTCTGTCGATATATCGAAAGATCCGTAATAATCGAGGATCCGTTTTATCAGATGGAAATACTGGGCAGATCCGTTATTATAGTAGAAATTACAGTAATCCCTCGATATAACGGACGATTTGGGAACAGAGGTCTGTCGTTATATCCGAAGATCCGTTATAACCGAGGATCCCTCGCTATAACGGATATAAAATCCGTTATAGCAAGGGCTTGTCCGGTCAGATTTTTGTCCGTTATATACGATATCCGGTATATCGAGATCCGTTATATCAATCACTCAAATCATCCATCGTGAGTCCACTGCTGAACAAAGGCCTCCTTCATAGCATTCCATTATTCACACGACCGCGTCAGTTTCTGCCACGTCACCCCTGTAAACTTCTCAATCTAGTCTCCTCCTGTGTGGTCTCCCTCTTCCAAGCTTACCATTTCGCGGCGTCCACTCAGTAACACACTTGCTTCATCGCTCATGAGTCGTTCGCACTAACTTACCTGCCTAATTTCACTTCCTCTCACCGCCTTCACAATATCTTTCATTTTAGTCTGCTCTATCACCCAACTTGCTCTCGGTCTCTCAACGTTATTACCATAATTGATCTCACTATTCTCCTCTGTACAGTCTTTAGCTTTGTTTCCATCGCCTTCGTCAGTTTCCAAGTCTCACACCCGTAGATTCATGCTGGCATAATGAATTGATTGTAAACTTTACGTTTCAAACATAAAGGTAGAAAATCTTTTAGGATTTTATTATACTTACCAAACATTTTCCAACCAATTGTAATAAGTCTTTTTGTTTCATTATCATGACCTTTGTCACTTTCATCATCTGGCCTAAATAATTATACTCCTCAACTTCTTCAAGACTCTCACCATCGATTATAATCTTTTACCTTGACCTTTCGTGTTGAACATTGTTTTCGTTTTACTCTTATTAATTCTTAAACCTCTTTTAGACTTTCCTTGTTCAGATCACTTAACATATCTTGCAAGTCTTCTGCTCTCTCTGAAATAAGAATAATGTCACCTGCAATTTTCGGTGGTTCAAATATTCTCCATTAATCTTCAAACCCTTCTCTTCCCAACTCAACCTTCTAAAAATTTCTTCCAAGCAAGCTGTAAATAATTTGGGTGAAGTGGTATCGCCTTACCGTACTCTTTCCTCGATCTTGATCTTTTCTGAATATTTATGTTGTCGAATTATAGTGGTACCTTTAGCATTAATCTTTCCTAAAACCTTTATTATATATTCGTTTGCACCCTGATTGTGTAGCGAGTCTAGTATTTCTATTTCTTCTACCGAGTCAATGGCCTTCTCGTAATCTACAAAAGCTAAACAGAGATATATATTGTATTTTTCGTTTTCTCGATTAGTTGGTTTATCGTCTGCAAATGGTCTAGAGTCGAGTATCCGCTCCTAAATTCTGCTTGTTCTCTCGGTTGGTGTCCATCTAAAACTTGATTTAGTCTACCATTTACCATTCTGTCCCTGCATTTAATGAGTTCTCCATTTCTCTCTATCTTTCAAACATATCAATTACTGTCTTTCTAAAGCATGTCTGCACTTGGTTCCTTTAATAATTTTACTTATCCGAATAGTTTCTTTCTTTTCTCTGATCTCTTTCTTTTGTTGATAAGCT
>NC_134819.1:6591889-6594389 GCF_046742065.1 Oratosquilla oratoria
TTCTTCTTGGTACCTCCTATCCACTCGACACCAACTACGTCCTCTGCGATCTTCAATAAATCCTCTTTGATTTCTTGCCACATCGTTTCCAAGGTAGTTTCTCTTTCAGGTCATTGAATATTATTTAGTCTCGCTTCCAGGTCTCTCTTAACTGCTTCCTCTTGCAGTCTTTCAACTTTGATTCTTTGTTTATAGGATCTTTTAAGAATCGGAGGAGGCTGAGGATTAATTTCACATACTACTACACGATGGTCAAAATCCAACGACAAGAATGGGAATGGCTTGACATCGTGCACCAAACTCGTACGACTTGTCAATATAAGGTCAATCATAGATTTTTGACTATATTCTTCTCTTTCTGTATTCCAGCGGTACCTGGCCCATTTGTGTTCTGGCCTATGATTAAAAAAGTGTTCATTATTGCCATCTGGTTTCTAATACAGAAATCAACAATCCTTTCTCCATCTGGGTTTGAATCACCAATTCTAAAAGCACCGATTATATCCTCTGTGCCATGCCTATTTACATCTACATGTCCATTCAGGTCATCCAAATCCATTAGATTTTCCTTCTGAGAGTATGAATCTTTTGTAGCTTGTAGCGATTCAAAAAGTTCTTCCTTCTCATCAGCACTTCTTCCTTGTTGCGGGGCATAAACTTGTATCAGATTTTATTTTTTTTTATTTTAGCTTTAATGTAATTCCTATTATTCTATCACTGACATATTTAACGTCCATAATTCTATTTCCTAAATCAGGAGTGACCATAAAACCGCCTCCATATTTTCCTTCTGTTCCAATATGAATCATCACAAAGTTTTCATGTAGTGTCTTTTTCCCATGTTTTTAGTGTGGGTTTCTGCCAGACCAATTATATCCCAATGCCTCTCACGCATTACATCAACAAGTTCTTCTTCTGTACCACTCAAAGTTCCGATATTGAGGGTAGCTAGCTTCATACTGATCCGTGGTTTTCTATCTCGTGAGTCATTTCCGTTCCTAGGTCGATGCCGAAGTTTCGTCCTCACAATCACCATCTTTCTTTAATTATGTTTTACCTCTTCACTTATTCATTACTGTTTAACCTAATTCATATAGTCATTCTTTTTTGTTCATTTTATTTGTTTACTTATCATTTACTTGTTATATAGTACTAATAAACCAAAAGCATATTACTGTACTATTATTAGCGCCTGTTGCACAAATCTCTAAATAAGTTCTTATTCTTCTGTCATAGTAAAATTCTTCATTCACAACTTTCTTCACTTTCTTTTATCGTTAGTCAATTATATGAAGGCCCTATGCCTTGTCCTTCACTCAAAGCTTGAGGGAGTGAATTAAATTAGATTGATTTTTTTTATCTTCTTTCTTCTAAAAATTACACTTGGTTTTGTGATCTACACCAAGGGATTCCCGCTCGGAATCCCTATACAATACGTCAAGCCAACTTCGTTCTGACGTCACTATTTCATTCATCCAATATCCTTTTACTTCTCAAACAAGTGCCACTCCTTAAGGGCGTGACTTTACCTCCATGCGCCAATAATTTTTCTCCTCCTCCACATTTTTCTCCAATTAGAGAGGCTGTTATACTGTTTCAAGCGATATTATTTAAGTAAGCATTATGTCGCAACGGAAATGGCTTATACTTTTACCATTTTTGCCACATCAACATTGTTTATAATATATAAGGCGCGAGCGAGCGCGAGTATGACTAAGCCATTTCTGTCGGCCGTTGTTTTTAAACCTTTAGTTATAAAATCTACATTCGTTTCCATCTACCCCTCTATCTACCCAAATGTCTACCTCTCTCTACCGGCCTCTTACAACTATTCATTCCTTTGTTCATTTACTTCTGTATTGGTTTATTTGTTTTTTGTTCTTTGATCTTTCTACCAAGAATCTCTTTCTTCAAATATGCTTTGATCTACACAGTATATCTGTCAATTCTACTATTGAATTTTTCATTCATGATTACATTTACTCATATTTTCGGTCACTTTTAAAAAAAAATGATTTATTCATCAATGTACTTGTGTATTATTTACTTACTTACATATTTATTTATTATCATGAGGGGCCTCTTGGGGTGCGCCCTTCATCTCTTCACTTGGATCCCAAAACGTTATACCCGTGGAAATAATTCTCATATCTTTTAAGATGATTTTTTTTTATCTTGTTTTATTTTAATTTTGTCTATTAATTCTATTTATTTATTTATTTATTTATCTATTTATTTATTTATTTATTTATTTATTTATCTATTTATTTATTTTTCTCTCATAAACGGTATCCTCATCTCCTGCGGGCTTCTGAATCAGCACTAACTTTGGTGTTTCTTCTTAAGTTTTCACTCCTTCTTCGTGACGTAATCAAGTGGGAATACGCGGACCCTTCCATCTCCATACCTTCTCTTCCCCTCCACATCCTCCCCTCCCCTCCATTCCTTCTTCTCCATTTCCACCTCTCCCCTTCCCTCAACTGTTTCCCCTTCCCATCCT
>NC_134819.1:6599389-6611889 GCF_046742065.1 Oratosquilla oratoria
AATATGCATATGTACATGTATATATGTACATGTATGTCTGTACATACATATATATACAAGCATATATACACATACAAACATACATATATACACAAATATATACATAAATACACACGTATACATATAAAAACTAACACCATATAAGGGAGGAGCCCTTACTGATACGACGTTTTGCTTGCCACAGCTTTATCAAGTACTGTACATAGTCGTGGTGCACATTTATGAAATTGAATAAAAGGGTCCAGGGGAACGGGGAGATGTCACTGGAGCCAAGGAAAGGTTATGGAGAAAATGGATCGATTGTGTGGATGCAAGACATTTGTTCACTGACGATGAACAAAAGGAGAAGGAAATAAGGTGAGGGGGCAATTGTCCACTAAGGATAAACAAAAGTCATGAGAGAAAAGAGGTGTGGAGGACTTGCTAAAAAATTCTTGGCTATTGAAAGCAAAGGAATCAGATGGGGGTAAATTATAGATCTTGCCTCTATTATGTTCAATCGTGTGGGATCCTTGGATGATGTCTGCTTCCACATATTTCCTTTGGATCTTATGGACCTTGTGTAGCTCTACCTTTTCCCAGTCCATCAGGTGGATGCAACACACGCATTGATGGTGACATCGTAGTTAGTGGGCATTTTGTGTCAATGTTTTCGTACCCGGGATTTAAGCTCGCTTGATGTTTCCCCAATGTTACTCCTCGAGCAGAGAATTCGATAGACACCGGCTTTATTGTAACGCTTTTCGCCGATGTCTATTCTTATTCTCGTGATGTCTTTTATTGTCCTACTGGTCTTGCGCACTACTTTCAAATTGCTGGCTTTTGGAATTCGAGCATCGTGGCGACGTCGCCAGTTGGATAAACGAGGCGCTTGGTTGTACCGGTTTTATGTCCATTGTTTTATAAGGAAGAATCTAATAAAGGCTACGTCCTCATATGATGTTTATTTTGATAGATTTGTCGGCAACAACCAATTTCATACACATACATATATACATACGCATACAAGTATACATGCATACATATAACCTTACATGTATTCATACATGCATACATACATATAAAATATAGTCTAGCGCCAGATTACGAAAAGGTAAACGGTGATAATCTCATGATTTTACTTATTTTCTAATTATTTTGCTTATATATCTACGTTTGTCTTATATTATTTCATGGGCACTGTTTCCCTTTATTTCTCTCATTACATGCTTATTCAATTTCATTTTATGTCTTACTTCTTCCTTTTTGTTTTCTTGGCTTCTTTTTCTCTCTTATTTCTCCCATTTTCTTCATTCTTACGTCAGTTTGTTTTCATTTTTTTTTCCATTTCCCCCCTTTACGGCATACAAACATTAGTACGCCGTTTTCTATACATTTTTCTTTCTCGATTCTAACTTTTTGAGCATCTTTTTCGTCTCGACCTGTTCCTCAGAATTTCTCTCTTCTTCTTTTTCTTCTTCTTCTTCTTCTTCTTCTTCTTCTTCTTCTTCTTCTTCTTCTTCTTCTTCTTCTTCTTCTACTTCTTCTTCTTCTTCTTCTTCTTCTTCTTCTTCTTCTTCTTCTTCTTCTTCTTCTTCTTCTTCTTCTTCTTCTTCTTCTTCTTCTTCTTCTTCTTCTTCTCCTCCTCCTCCTCCTCCTTCTTCTTCTTCTTCTTCTTCTCCTCCTCCTCCTCCTCCTCCTTCTTCTTCTTCTTCTTCTTCTTCTTCTTCTTCTTCTTCTTCTTCTTCTTCTTCTTCTTCTTCTTCTTCTTCTTCTTCTTCTTCTTCTTCTTCTTCTTCTTCTTCTTCTTCTTCTTCTTCTTCTTCTTCGCGTTTTTCTTGTTCTTGTTCTTCTTTCTTATTTTCTTTTCTTTCTTCTTTCTTTTTCTTTCCATTTTTTTTTATACTTTTTTCTTTTCCATCGTCTTTGTGTTGTACTTGTTCTTCCTCTTGCTCTTCTTTTATCTTTTCATTCTTTTTCGTGTTCATTTAAATACCGAATTCCTTGTTCATCCATTTCTCTTTATATTTTTTTCTGTTTTTTTTATTGTTTTTTCTTCTCTTTTCTTTTTCGTCTCCTCCACTTTATTTATTTATTTATTCATTTATTTATTGTTTACTGCCTTTCTTCCTTTCTGTTCTTCTTGTAACCTTCTTCGTCCTCTTTTTTTCTCTCTCGCTTTTTTATGTATAGGGTATTAACTGTCTAAGTATTATGGGGTCAAAATTTTAGGTAGGTTAATGACATCCCTATGGACCAGAGTCACACAGCATTATCTTATAGCTGAAGAATATCTTCTACTTCTACTACTACACCTACTACTACTACTTCTACTATTAACACTACTATTTCTACTACTACTACTGCTACTACTACTTCCACTACTACTACTACTACTACTACTACTACTACTACTACTACTACTACTACTACTACTACTACTACTACTACTACTACTACTACTACTACTACTACTACTACTACTACTACTACTACTACTACTACTACTACTACTACTACTACTACTACTCGTACTACTACTACTACTACTACTACTACTACTACTACTACTACTACTACTACTACTACTACTACTACTACTACTACTACTACTACTACTACTACTACTACTGCTGCTGCTGCTGCTGCTGCTACTACTACTACCACTGGAACTACTACTATTACTTTTTTTTTTTTTTACATATACATTATACGACCTCCATCCTATTGGAACTGTGTGGTGGAAGCAGCAGGGTCTGTCTTCCACAGACACAGTTCATTGGCCCCTCTCCCGCCAATGACTGTGGTCGACGACCCTTTTATTTGTTTATTTATTTATTTATTTTTAATAATGCCTAGTACAAAAGTTCATTTATCCTACTGTCAACCACCGTCTGCTCAAAATCCAGGTTTTGTATATGTGTTGATTTGGGCGGTGGGGACCTGGTACCTCTCAGGCACAAGAGGGCTGATCTTAGGAGTGCTGCTTTTTGGTTGTTGTTCCTTTTCAGCCATTACCTCATCCAGCCGAGCGTAGAATGCCTTTGCTCTAGGACCCATCCCACCTGAAGTCGTAAAGGTTATAGGAGTGAATGAGCCCTGGTCTACATTCTGTATGCGCTCCTCGTACATCCTGATCTTCTCATGCTCGTTCCGAGAGTGGGATGCCTCAATAGTTAGGTTGCTGTAACAGGGGGCCATCGTATAAAATATTCGCATGTCAAAGAAAGGCAATTATCCCCGTGTCCAGAAACCTCGTGCGCTGACATGCACTCTCGCTTTATCTGATGTGTTGGATGTGCGGTATCTGACGTTCTCCCCTCCTAGTGGGAGTAATATCAGTTCGATAGTCACATCCTTGCACACCTCCTGAAGGATTTGGGCAGGGAGATCCCTTACCTCATTATGTCGCATGCAAATGAACCCACCCTGCTTGCATATCATCGCATGGTCTGGAGTAAACTCTACACCAGAGGAACATCTGTTAGGCAGCCCTTCTTATGGCCATCCATACCTCAGGGCAATGGCATTCATGAATTCTCTTTTATTTAGGGTGAATCCCTTTGCCCTGATTGGTAGTGCTGTCAGCCAATTGGACGCCCCAACTTCCTGCGCCATTGTTATCTTTCTTTTTATATAATTCGATAGCCGAGCTAGAAGTGCTTGAAGTTCCTCCTTCTGCCTCTCCTCCCTTCCCTTTGAAATGTTTCTTCTAATTTCCCTAACCTCCTCCATGATAGTCTCCTTCCGTTGATCTTGTGACACGATGTTGTTTGTCAATGAGGACGTGAGTTTCATGGAGTTTCGGTGTTCTGTGTCGGCAAGGTTTAGCGGGTTGGAGATACCTAGCCCTCCCAATCTAGGTGGAAGTTCCATAAGTTTTCTTTCCTCTTCGTTTATTGTCCGTCCGTTGGTGATGGCCGGTATTAGCTCGTTTCTGATGGTTTCTTCAAGGGGTCTTAATAGGTCTGTGATGTTCGGTACCGTCCTTAATATGTAGTTCCACTTATGTTTCACACCATATATGAATGCGGCATATGCCGCCTGCGGTTCGGTCTTTGCAAAGTTGGCTAGAATCCTAACTTCCGCCACCCATTCGTTAACTTTCTTTTCAACATATTGCTTTTTAAAGGATTCTGAGCCGATCACTGCACAGAGATGTCTTTCCCCCTCCTTTGTTACCTTCACTTCACTGTTCTCAAAGAGGATTGTGGCATTGTTAAAGTACTCTGGCTTCACTATAAGGACAGATTTCTTTGCATTCGGAATGTAACCTAAGCCCGGGCCGTGTGCCAACACCAGATCCCACCACTTTTTTAGGTCAGCTACTTTTCCTGCGCCCGTGAGATCATCTGCGTATGCTACCTGTTTGACCCCGGTGTCCTCATATTGTATCTTCTGCTGCAGGTGCATAAGACCGATCGCATACATTGCCATGACGACCGGGTCTCCCTGAGTGGTGCCTTCCGCTGATTTGATGATCTCCACTTTCGTTTCTTTCTTCTCCGCCCTGCTGGTGACAAATAGGTTTGCAGGTTCTCTGTATGTGTTCTCCACATACTTGGCCAATACTGGGCATTTAATTTTGATGTTGTGTATGGTAGCCTCTCTATAGTACTGCTACTAGTACTATTAGTACTTCTACTACTACTACCACTTCTACTACTACTACTACTACTACTACTACTATTACTACTACTACTACTACTACTACTACTACTACTACTACTACTACTACTACTACTACTACTACTACTACTACTACTACTACTACTACTACTACTATTACCACTGCTACTAGTACTATTAGTACTTCTACTACTACTACCACTTCTACTACTACTACCACTACTATTACTATATATATATATATATATATATATATATATATATATATATATATACATACATATATATTATTTATTGTAAGCATTCTTTACATATGCAAACATACTCTAAGATCATTTCCTCCTTTTTCTCTCGCCCTTGCATTTAACATTCAGATCTAGGCAGTTCGAACCCCACGAGTCGCCGCTTTTTGTCTTCAATCACTAGATCACCTCGCAGAGTGTGTGACAAATAAAATGTATGTCTGTCTCTTTCAGTGTATCTGTCTCTGTCTCTCTGCCTGTGATGTGTCTGTGTCTCTGACTTTGTGTCTGTCTCTATGTTTCTTTCTCTGTCTGTCGCTATGTCTCTGTCTCTATCTTTATCTGTGTCTGTGTCTATTTCTGTCTCTATGTCTGTCTCTGTGTTTGTCTGTATCTATGTCTCTGTGTCTTTCTCTGTGTGTCTATCTGTGCGTCTGTTACTATTAGCGCATCCGCTACTGTGTCTGTGTTTATACTCCATCTGCCTCTTTCTCTCTCCCTCTCTCTTTCTCTCTCTCTTGCGCCAATCGTTATCCATCTTTTTCATCTCCCTCTTCTTTGTCTTCTTCACTGTCTACTTCACTTCACTTGCTTGCTTACTTCTCCCCCACTACTCCCTCCCTCCTCCCCCTTCCCCTCCTTCTCCCTCCCTCCTTCCCTATCCCTCATTTCCCCCTCCTTCGTTCCTTATCTTCTTCCCTTCCTCTTCCCCTTCTTCTTCGTTCTTCTTTTCTTTTTGTCGCTTTCCCCGTATTGTCCTCTTTTCTGTTTGAGGTTTAATCCCTTAATGCATCTCGACCAACTTTAAGAAATTGGTTATGGCTGTCGCCACGAAAATCTATTCAACAAAGAGAATCTCCTCTCTTGATTTAGAAAAATAAAGTAGAAATCATGAGGCTTATACATTTCTTCTTTGTTCACTTGAACATCTTAATTCTGGTTAACCACTGGAGATTTTATTAAACTTGAAGCAGGACTTCCTAACCGTTGTTGTTATTGTTGTCGTTTTTGACTCATATTTACCAGCGCTTTTATCTTGAACACTCCTTTTAGCTTTTCCCCCTTTCTCCTAGTCGTTCTCTTAATCCTCTCCATTTCCTCTTCCCGTTTATCTTCCTCTTACTTCCCCTGCCTCTATTTCTTCTTTCACGTCCCACTCTCCTTCCTCTCTTCTCTCCCTCTTCTTCGTCTTCCTCCTCCTCCTTCTCTTACCCCCTCCCCCGTCCTCACTGTCTCCCAACTCACCTTCTTTTCCTCTTCCTATTTCTATTTCTGTCCGTCTTCCTCTTCCTCCTCCTGCTTTCACTTCTTTCTCTCTTATACTCTGTCCTGTTTTCCATACTTGTTTTCTGCCGCAGGCCTGAAGGACCCCAAACCTCCAAGAATTTGATTTGACCTCAGAAGCTCAATCCTTCCCCTGTCCCCACCTCTCCTTTCCACTCTCCCGGCCTCCTTCCTCTCGGCGCCATCATTCTTAACTAAACCTAATCCTTCATCGCCCAATTCTCCCCTACCACTCAGATCTTTTCCTACAAACTCGCTTTTAACTTATCTAATTTCTTTCTCTTAGTTCTCTTTTTGTTTCTCTTTGCTTGACAGAAGCGTCCTCCCCTACTTTCTCTTTTCAAAATACGTGTCCTCCACTTTTTCAGATTTTTTTTTCTTGAAATTATCTCTCACAAAGAGGCAAGTGAGGAACCCCTGGTATGGCAAGCCCTCTGTTTGTTTTTTTTTCCCAATGTCTGTGCCACTTCGCCTCATGGCCATAGGTGTCAGGAACTGACGCAAGAAGCAGGCAGTGGGTCCCAGAAATCGAGCTCACAACCACCTGCTCATGAGTTCGACACGGTATCCAGTGGGTTCCGAGCGACCCATTAATATTACCATTAGGTTCATCATAAGCAGCTGTATCAGCATTAGAGGAGCGAAGAGACAGAGGCGACATGATAATACTTAAACCAAAGAATATTTCAGAAAAAAAGACTGGGAATTTGGCAGGTATGAGATTAAAGATGAACAAGAGTTATTGTATAGAATTGAAAAAAAAAGCAAATTTGTTTCAAAAATGTAAGGAAGTATAGATTTCTACATATATGAGAGTATTTCTGGAACATATTGGATGAAAATGTAATCCCGGCCAACAACATAAACAAATTTTAGGTACGATTAGATGAGTGTCAGCAAAGAGACGGAACCCCATGGACACAAATCCAAACTTAAATATTACAAATATATAAACACACACACACACACACACACACACACACACACACACACACACACACACACACACACACACACACACACACACACACACACACACACACACACACACACACACACACACACATACACACACACACACACGCACACACACACACACACACACACACACACACACACACACACACACACACACACACACACACACACACACACACACACACACACACACATATATATATATATATATATATATATATATATATATTCAACAAAAACAAAACCCACTGTGTTGGATAAGAAGAAATGAAAAAAAAATTAATTCCATATATTTCGATCACGGACTGTGATCCTCTTCAGTGGAATACAGAAAGGTAGAGCAAAAGGCATGTCTTATATACAATAAAAATAAGGGACAAGGGTAGGACTCAGGTAGCGTCTAGTACTTTGCGGGGCAGGTCACCCGCCTTCACCAACGATGGTAACAATTTGTTGACTGCCCAGGTGGTAATGCAGTCAGGTGACCACTGTCCATATGATATATTAAAATTTGGAAATTTGTTAATCAGGGATGATTCTATTATTTTTCTTTTAAAACTGCATTTTGAATTAAAGATAATCTTTGCCTCATTCCAATCCATATGATGGCCTTCCTTGTCTACATGTTGGAAGACAGCGGAATTATGTTGTGCGTATTTAATTGAATTTTTATGTTCTTGCATCCTAGTATATAAATCTCTACCTGTTTGTCCCCAATATACATTGTTACAATCAGAGCAAGGGAGTTTATACACACCTTGATATATTTCTTCTCTAGGTCTTTGATGTACATTGACTATTTTCTTAAACAAATTATTGGGATAACTAAAAACAATTTTAATATCTTCCTGTGGAAGAAATTGAGAAATGTCATTTAAGGACCTATTATAAGGCAATTTAATACAGTTTTTGTCCCAACTGAAGTTCTTACTGGAATGGGAAGTGGATCCAAAGTAACTAGTTTTGGCTTTACTTAGGGCTCTATTTAGAAACCAATCAGGATACCCTATTCTTTTTAATTGATTCCTGATGGTTGTTATCTCCATTTCCAAATAATGTGGACTACATAATCTAAGTGCCCTCAGGAAAAGACCTGAGGCAACACTATATTTAATTTTATCAGGATGGTGACTGAAAAAGTGCACATAACTCCCCGTATGTGTGGGCTTTCTGTACACTGTGAAGGACAATTGGTCCTGATGCCGTATTAATAGGATATCTAAAAATGGTAGTCTATTATCCACCTCCCATTCAACTTTGAATTTAATATTAGTGGCTAAGTTGTTTAGTTGTTCAAAGAAAGCATCAAAAGATCCCCATTCGTCATCCCAAATCGTAAAGATATCGTCCACATACCTATACCAAAACATTCCTTGTGGCTTAATGTCTTGTAAAAGCACTGTCTCGAAATACTCCATATATAGGTTAGCTAACACTGGGGAGAGATTAGATCCCATTGAACATCCGAACTGCTGTTTATAATATTGATCTTTAAATGAGAAGGTATTAGTGTTAGCACATAATTCCGTTAATTTAATGATTTTGCTGACAGAGATTGGTAGTTGGTCCCGATAATTTTGTAATTTTGTTTCCAAGAAAGCTAAAACCTCAGCTACGTTGATGCAGGTGAACAAAGAAACTACATCAAGACTTAGTAATTTTCTCTGCCCAGATAAATGATGATTCTTGATCTTACTTATGAAATCTTCTGAATGTTTTATATGCGAGTCGGAAAAGCACCCTACAAATTGTGATAAAATGTTCGTGAGCCATTTTGATGTCTTACTCGTACAAGAATTTCTATTTGAAATGATGGGTCTTAGGGGAACACTTTCTTTATGAATTTTTGGGAGTCCATAGAAATTAGGTAGTTGTGGGTTTAGGTCTAATACATTATTATTAAGAAAATCTTTTCCCACGATATTGCGTGGTCTTCTATTGAATTCCGAGGCAGTACTTTTGAGAGGGTTTTGAGAGGGTTTCTAAATAGAGCCCTAAGTAAAGCCAAAACTAGTTACTTTGGATCCACTTCCCATTCCAGTAAGAACTTCAGTTGGGACAAAAACTGTATTAAATTGCCTTATAATAGGTCCTTAAATGACATTTCTCAATTTCTTCCACAGGAAGATATTAAAATTGTTTTTAGTTATCCCAATAATTTGTTTAAGAAAATAGTCAATGTACATCAAAGACCTAGAGAAGAAATATATCAAGGTGTGTATAAACTCCCTTGCTCTGATTGTAACAATGTATATTGGGGACAAACAGGTAGAGATTTATATACTAGGATGCAAGAACATAAAAATTCAATTAAATACGCACAACATAATTCCGCTGTCTTCCAACATGTAGACAAGGAAGGCCATCATATGGATTGGAATGAGGCAAAGATTATCTTTAATTCAAAATGCAGTTTTAAAAGAAAAATAATAGAATCATCCCTGATTAACAAATTTCCAAATTTTAATATATCATATGGACAATGGTCACCTGACTGCATTACCACCTGGGCAGTCAACAAATTGTTACCATCGTTGGTGAAGGCGGGTGACCTGCCCCGCAAAGTACTAGACGCTACCTGAGTCCTACCCTTGTCCCTTATTTTTATTGTATATAAGACATGCCTTTTGCTCTACCTTTCTGTATTCCACTGAAGAGGATCACAGTCCGTGATCGAAATATATGGAATTAATTTTATTTCATTTCTTCTTATCCAACACAGTGGGTTTTTGTTGAATCTTTACGAATGTTACGACTTTACTTTATAGATATATATATATGTATATATATAAATATATATATATAGCCTATATATATATATATATAAATATATATATATATATATATATATATATATATATATATATATATATATAGAGGTATATGCGGAAAAAACACCAAGAAAAAATGAAAACTGATGACCAAGCGCTTTCGTCTATTCAGTCATCCTCAGGGTACCCTCAGGATGTCTGAATAGACGAAAGCGCTTGGTCATCAGTTTTTCTTTTTCCTTGGTGGTTTTTCCACATATTTAGAATCACGAGTTTATGTGATTTCTCATGCATATATATATACATATATATATATATATATATACATATATATATACATATATATATGTAAATATAAATATATACATATATATATTTATATACACATATATATATGTATATATATATATATATATATATATGTATATATACATATACATACCCGTGCATATGTAGGATCTAGGTCAATTTCTCGAAATTAATTGCTAGACAGTAAATTGCTTGAAATCAATTGCTCAAAAGTATTTTCTCGAGCGATCAATTTCTCGAAAGGCAGATTGCTCGAAATCGATTGTTTAATGGTTGAATATTACGGATCATTTTCCTGATCGTTAAATACTATCTTTTTAAGATGGATATAACTTTTGTAGAAAGCGAAAAAGAAAAGAAGTTTGGTTTAGACCCGTTATTATTTCTATAACAAAACAATGTAGAAGACTATTTAAGAAGTGTTGCATATCAATAGAGTAAGTATTGACAATAATACATTGTGTTTTTAAAGCATGAACATTAACAAAATAATAAAAAATATACCCGTTCTTATTTTTAACTACCAATTGTTCAATTAATAATAAACAATAAAAATTTAACCTCTGTTGTATCTTTTACTTTCTTTTTTGATATTCTTCATTATTTCAGAGCAATCTACCTTTCGAGCAGTTGGCTGTTTGATAAATTATTTTCGGTTAATTTACTGGATACTGTATATGTATATGTATATGTATATGTATATGTATATGTATATGTATATATATATATATATATATATATGTATATATATACATATATATATATATATATATATGTGTGTGTGTGTGTTTGTGTGTGTGTGTGTGTGTGTGTGTGTGTGTGTGTGTGTGTGTGTGTGTGTGTGTGTGTGTGTGTGCGTGTGTGTGTGTGTGTGTGTGTGTGTGTGTGTGTGTGTGTGTGTGTGTGCGTGTGTGTGTGTGTGTGTGTGTGCGTGTGTGTATGTGTGTGTGTGTGTGTGTGTGTGTGTGTGTGTGTGTGTGTGTGTGTGTGTGTGTGTGTGTGTGTGTGTGTGTGTGTGTGTGTGTGTGTGCGTGTGTGTGTGTGTGTGTGCGTGCGTGCGTGCGTGTGTGTGTGTGTGTGTGTGTGTGTGTGTGTGTGTGTGTGTGTGTGTGTGTGTGTGTGTGTGTGTGTGTGTGTGTGTGTGTGTGTGTGTGTGTGTGTGTGTGTGTGTGTGTGTGTGTGTGTGTGTGTGTGTGTGTGTGTGTGTGTGTGTGTGTGTGTGTGTGTGTGTGTGTGTGTGTGTGTGTGTGTGTGTGTGTGTGTGTGTGTGTGTGTGTGTGTGTGTGTGTGTGTGTGTGTGTAACCGTTACTAACCATCACCAACCACGCACCTTATCCACACACATAAGACATGGTATTCTCCATTGGCAAGATCTATAATCTTTGCAAGCCTCATCAGTTTTCCAATCCAAAACATCTGACTAAACACATGACTAAACGCAAAGTAAGACAAACCACGGCGCCCCCACAATGTCATCACACAAGATGTTTCATGTCACCAGACCCATCGAACTCTTTCCCATACCTACCCCAATTACATTACCATAACGTAATGTATATCCACCATATTTAACCACACCTGCCAATCATACAATTAAGGCCTATATAACGGAGCTAACACCCATCCATATAATTGATAATTAACACGTCTCACATACGGCAACCCACCAACTCCCTTTATTATCGGATGGCTGTGCCGCCGAAACCGCGAAAGACTGCCGTGGTCTCCGACCCGACCATAGGACTGCCCAGGTCTCGAGTCTACTGGAGGAGGCTCCCCCGGTCACGTGCCTAGCCCGGCACGAAGAGTGTTAGGTCAAGGACCTAATTTACAACCTGTAATCGCCAGATCATATTCTTAATAAAACGAAGAAACCACCATCAAGGTATTTCTCGCCCGTATTAAGTCCACTCTTATGTAGCAACCACTGTTACATATATGTCGTCACCCTCATTAAGAAATTGCCTAGGTAATTTTTTGCCGATTTCATCGCAAGGCGCTACTAATGATACAATTGTCAGTAACATATCTAGTGTCTAAGTAGGTCAAAGCTATCATAAATCATTATGCCTAAATCAGAAGGTGACTTAGGCATTATTATCAGTATTGCGGTGTGACTTGTGTGAATTTTTCAAATATGGAAACATGAATAAGGATGAATGCGACAAGCACATTGAACTCAAGGATGAAGCCAGAAAATAGAAAAATCTTGGCAAAGAATCTGCAAATACTACAAAGTTTGTTTGGACTATGGATCTTCAAGCTGTTCTGCTGTGCCCGAAGCGATGGCAAACAGCATTTAGTACA
>NC_134819.1:6619389-6621889 GCF_046742065.1 Oratosquilla oratoria
ATATATATATATATATATATATATATATATATATGTATATATATGTATATATATATATATATATATGTATATATATACATATATATTTTTTTTTATTGTGAACATTACTGTGCATCGGATCTTGTAATTTATGCTCACTTGGCAACCTCTACCTTTCGATCTTGTTTTTTTTTTGTTTCTGTTTGAAGGAAATAATTAATCTTTTATTAGAACTCAGAACATTTTGAACCTGGCTCTTCCCTTAGTTGTCACAGGGAGAAGGGAAAAGTCTGGCGGCATTGCCAAGGATCGAAGGATAGAAGATCGCCAGCAGATTCAACCCTCAATTCCGGTAAAATGGAGTTTAATCTCCGAGATTTTTTCGGAGTCCCGATATCTTAGGGTTTTGCTAAGTGCAGACGTTTTACAGTTGCTTGAGATAAGGAGATAGCCTACAGTTAGATTTGAGCGGATGCACTGATAAGGCAGATATACTTAGAGTAGTGGTATCCCAGTTAATTGAGAGGGATTTGTTACCCCCCAGAGGCTATTCTATATACCCGTCCCCCTAGATCAGAGGATTCGGAACTAAGGTTAAGGCTTAAAGAAATGGAATTGTAAAGTGAAGAGCGAAGGCTCAGAATGAAGTTAGACTTGAAAGCTAAGGAGGAAGAGACGAAAATTAGGCTGAAATTTAATTAACTAGAGCAGGATTGAGTTCTGGAGTTAGTTCTTTCTCGCCTAGAGATTTTGATGTCACTAGATAGATCAAATTAGTTCCACATTTTTCGGAGAAAGAGCCGAAGACTTTTTTCGTGGAATTTGAAAAAAATGCAACTCAACTCAAAATCCCCCGCGAATACTGAACTATGTTGATGCAGTCTCGGTTCATAAGAAAGGCCCAACAGATATATTCTTCTCTTCCCCTGAGTGGAAACTCGTACGAAAGTGTTAAAATTCGGATCCTAAAAGCGTATGAGTTAGTCCGAGAGGCATATAGGTTAAATACCAAAACTTTAAGAAATTGCCACATGTAACTTTTGTAGAGTTTGCGGCGATGCAAGAACGCCTCCTAGATAAATG
Organism: Oratosquilla oratoria; assembly: GCF_046742065.1. Classification (NCBI taxonomy): domain Eukaryota; kingdom Metazoa; phylum Arthropoda; class Malacostraca; order Stomatopoda; family Squillidae; genus Oratosquilla; species Oratosquilla oratoria. The sequence goes on from NC_134819.1 coordinate 6,620,452, forward strand.
GTGTGCGGATAGTAAAGTCGATTCTCTAGAGAAATTTCGAGAATTAATTTTGGTGGAACAGTTTAAATCCCAACTAGACTCAGATCTTAGGGTTTATCTAGAAATACAGAAACCGAATTGTTTATCTAAAGCTGCTATATTAGCAAAAGAGTATGCCCTGACTCTCTCAAAGAAATACAAAACAGCAGATATGGACAACTTTAAGAGGACTACTTATAACACAGATACTAAGAGTACACCCACTCAGAATTCAAAACCCTAAATTCCTCACACCAACCCTTACAAGTCCTACCCAAACTACCGAGACTTACATTGCACTTAGTGTAACAGATACGGACATGCAGTCTCTCCCTATTTCAAGAAACAAGGTAAATCCATGCAGAGTAGCCAAAGAACAACATTAACTCACAACACTAACTGTGTTTCTGATAGTCTGTCTCAAGAATAACCCGCTAGTCCTCCCAAAGCTACGCCATTAGAACTAACTTCCAAACCTCCAGTTTTGTCTAATAATGCTAGCCCCACATGTGGTAATAAGAATGTCGTAGATCCATGTTTCTTCTCATTTATTTCTAAAGGAACAACATCCACGACAGAACATGATACTCCTATACAAGTGTCCATTCTTAGAGATACAGTAGCTAAACAGTCTCATACTGGCTCAGGCTCTTACTAATCCTCAATTTACTGACTTACATTCTGATGTACTCCTAGATGGAATCGGTGGAACCCGTAAATGTCTTTTGCATAAGATACATCTATCGTCCGATTTAGTCACAGGTCCTGTTGAAGTAGCGGTAATAGACTCGTTGCCAGTTCCAGGGATCCAGCTACTTTTAGCTAACGACCTTGCAGGTAGCAAAGTAACCTTGCCCATTGTTACAGAAGCTCCTTATCTTGTTCTAGACCCCCTTCTTGATGACCTTGATTTTTATCCTACCTATGCAGTAACTCGGTCCCATAGTAGAAAGGTAGATGAAGAAGACTCTTTCAATTTAGCATGCTTATTTTCCTCAGAGCCAGACACATTAACCATTACAGATCCTCTCCCCTTAAATAGAAAAAAAATTGTTAAAGGAGCAGAAGAGCGATGAGCCTCTAGTCCCGCTTTTCGAAAAGGCTGCCACTGAGGCAGAAGTTAATGACATTGACAGAGGTCATTATATTCGTAAAGGTGTGTTAATGCGTAAATTCCACCCAGCAGCTTCCCCAACTAACCAAACCTGGGAAGAAATACATCAAATTGTTGTCCCCACTTCTTACAGAGAGGAAGTCTTAGATTTGGCCCACTCTTCCGCTTTATCAGGACACCTAGGTGTCAGGAAGACCCTAAAAAGAGTAAGAGCTCATTTTCATTGGCCTACATTAGTTAAAGATGTCACTGAGTATTGTCGTGCTTGCCCCACATGCCAGTTGGTAACAAAAAGTAACAAACCTA
>NC_134819.1:6626889-6636889 GCF_046742065.1 Oratosquilla oratoria
TGTCATTCTATTTTGAAATTCTGCCAGATGTTCTCAGGAACGATTTGTTCAATTCCCCCAAGTGATATTCTTTGCCATCCATTATATAAAGTGCAATGTAATTTTATTAACAGGATTATTCTTTTACTATCTTTATCTTTTTGTGTCCTTTTCCTCATTGGCTGTCGTTAGCTTGAATGAAATTTATAAAACGTAAACTATCTAGGAAACGTCTAAGCAGATTAAGACTATTTGATATTCAATTAAAAAATCTCTAGTAGATGAATAAATATATAAATAACACACACACACACACACACACACACACACACACACACACACACACACACACACACACACACACACACACACACACACGAACACACACACACACACACACACACACACACACACACACACACACACACGCACACACACACACACACACACACACACACACACACACACACACACACGCATATATATATATATATATATATATATATATGTATATATATATATATATACATATATATATGTTATATATATATATATGTATGTATATATACATATGTATATATATAAATATATATATGTATACAAATATATATATATATATATATATATATTTTTTTTATTCAACCACAAACAACTTTTAATTCCATGCCATCGCAATCGAGACTGAAGAATCGCTCGATGGAGACATTTTGTTGGAAATTGAAACGTGGACGAGCCGAGGATTCGAACCCAGCTAACCCGTAACAAAGTTACAGTGACTTAAACCAATGTTCCATGTTTCTCTCTTGATAGCGCATTGGTTTAAGTCACTGTAACTTTGTTACGGGTTAGCTGGGTTCGAATCCTCGGCTCGTCCACGTTTCAATTTCCAACAAAATGTCTCCATCGAGCGATTCTTCAGTCTCGATTGCGATGGCATGGAATTAAAAGTTGTTTGTGGTTGAATAAAAATATCAATTGATCACTGGGAACCATTCAGTGTAGATGTATATATATATATATACATACATATATATATATATATATATATATATATATAAATATATAACTAGATACATAAACAGATAAATAAGTTAATATATAGACACAGATAAATTAATATATAAATAGGAAAATAGATAATTTAATGTATAAATGAATGAATAAGTAAATATATAAGATAGTGAAAACAAGAAAAAATATATACAAGACTGATATTTGTAAACAGAATATATATATATATATATATATATATATATATATATATATATATATACCTGTATATATATGTATATATATACATATATACATACATATATATGTGTATACATATATGAATATATATATATATATATATATATATATATATATGTTATTTATATGTGTATGCATATATATGCATGCAAATACCAAAGGCTTTTTACCCATTACACGGGTGGTAGCCAAAAAGAAAAAGGCATAGAAACCACTCCCACCCATTCCATTTCCCTCATATTCCATTCCCCTCCACCCTCCTTCCTCCCTCCCATCTTGGCACCTTCTGTATGACGGGTCATCCCTACATCCTGTCTACTGCCCTTGGGTCAGAAGCAGTGTCGCAAGACACAGCACATCCACAGCAGGGCCACTTCATAAATTGGGCGACCCCCTCTCTCCGTTCCCCCATGCAGAAAAGGAGAAGACGGTGGAGAAATCCCTTTGGGGTGAGTCAATTTTTTTTTCTCATACATACTTCCTCACCCCCCATCCCCCACACACTCCCACTCATGCATCATAGTATCATCTATACACGACCCCTCTCCATTCACCCCTATCTTCTGTCCTCTCCCGTCCTTCCTCCACAGACGTTCCTCTCTTTTGTAATACTCCTTTCACCCCCATCCATCCATCTCATCCTAGGACGACCCCTCATATTCACTCCTTCCACCGCTGCTTTCCACACTTCTTTTACTAATCTTTTTTTAACTCATTCTTTCCATTTGTCCAAACACTCCTAATACTCTTTCATCAACCTTACCTCTCAGTTCCCTTTCCACCCCTGTTCTCCTCCTCACCTCATTTCTCACTCTATCCAGCCTAGTAACCCCTATCATACTTCTCAGACATTTCATCTCAAACACATTCAAACTCCTTCTCTCTTCCTCTCTCATGTTCCATGTTTCTGCCCCGTACATTGCTGTTGGTACAATCACTCCTTCATATAACCTCCTCTTAGCCTCCATTCCCAGATGTCTATTTCTCATTACATTTTCCAATCCATCAAGGCATTTACTCGCTTCTCTCAATCTACATTCTACCTCCATCCCCACTCCTCCCTTTCCTGCCACATTTGCACGTATCTAAAACTATCCACTTCCTCCAGTCTTTCACCCTTAATGCTCACTTCCAGTCATCTGTCACTCTCTCCCCTTGTACATCTCATCACCTTACTTTTGCCCACATTTATCTTCAGCTTCCTTCTTTCACACACCTCAAATTCTGTCACTAACTTCCTCAATTCCTCCTCTGATCCTGCTACAGGCGCAGTGTCGTCAGCAAACAACAACTGGCTCACCTCCCACTTTTCTCCATTCTCTTTAATAATCTCCAAACCCTGACCCACTACCCTTGCATTCATCTCTCGCACCACCCCATCCATGTATAAATTGAACAGCTAGAGCGACATAACACATCCCTGACGAAGTCCCACCTTTACCTCAAACCATTCACTCTCTCCGTTTCTAATCCTAACACAAGCTCTACTACTTTCGTAAAAACTCTTGACTGCTCTTAACAGCTTTCCTCCTATCCCATATATTTGTTGTACCTCCAACAGTGCCTTCCTGTCTACTCTGTCGTAAGCCTTTTCCAGATCCATATAAATTCAAAACACATCCTTACCTTTTCCTATAGCTTTCTCACATATCTGTCTTACCACAAAAATCTGATCTACACAACCCCTACCTGTCCTAAAACCACACTGTTCCTCACCATTTACTCCTTCTGTTCCTCTCCTAATCCTCTCAATCAAGACCCTCCCATAAGCCTTCCCAACTACACTCAACAAGCTGATCCCTCTGAAACTACTACACTCACACTTGTACCCCTTTCCCTTGTAAAGCGGAACTATATAGGCACTCCTCCAGTCCACCGGCACTCTACCCTCTCTTAAACAAACATTAAATAACCTCACCAGCCAGTCCACCATAACTGTACCTCCTTTCTTCAGACATTCTGCATGGCATCCATCCAGACCAGGTGGCTTACCTATTCTTATCATCTTATCAGTTGCTTTCACTTCATCCTTCCCTATTTCTTCTCAATTTTCCTCACTCATCACTCTCATTTTCTTAGCTCTTCCCACTGCAACTACCTTTCCCTCCCTATCCTCCTTCACATTTAGCAACTCCCTAAGATATTCTGCTAACCTTCCTCTCACTGCCTTCTCTTCCATTATCACCTCTCCATCTGCACCTTTTACCTTTTCTTCTCTACATGATTCGCCTCCTCTTTCTCTTTTAATTTCCTTCCAAAACATCTTTTTATTGCTTTGAAAATTGTCTGTCACTCTTACCTCATTTCACATCTACTTTCCTCTTTGCTTCCTTTGTCTTATGCTTATTTTCTCTTCTCTTTACTTTGTACCTCTCATACGATTCCCTCGTCCTAATTTGTAGCTAATCTATGAATGCCTGCTTCTTCTCTTCTACGCCTTACTATGTTTCCTCATCCCACCACTCACACCATCTTTGCACACCTTATGACTCCCTCCTTGAACCATCCTCATTCCTCCTCCACTCCTAGTTCTACTCATCCTTTACTCCCTCCCACTCTTCCTTCAGCTTCTTCTTATACTCATTCTCCTTTTTATTCTCATTTAAGCAGTTCACTCTAAGTACCTCCCTACCTTCTGCCCTTTTCCTCTTTCTTCACCTATTCTCCATTCTCAATTTACCTTCCGCCAGAAAATGATCTGATATTCCCCCACTCTCTCCCCTTAGAACATTTACATCCTTAACTCTACCTACCATACTCCTGGTCACCACTATATAGTCCATTAAAACTCTACCTGCCACCCTTCCATCCACCACCCTCTCCCATGTGTAATTATGCTTGACTTTCTTCTTAAACACTGTATTTTCTATCATCAACTCTCTTTCAAGACACATCTCCACCATCAATTCTCCACTACGATTTATATCTGGAACTCCATACTTCTCAATCACTCCGTCTATTGGTTCATTTCCTACTCTAGCATTAAGGTCTCCCTAATCTCTCTATGCACTCATTTATATCTACCCAAAAAGCTTCCCTTTCCTCTACGTTCTTCTCACTACCAGGTCCATACGCACTTACAAAAACTCATATCTCCCTTACCAGCTTCACCTTCATCTACACCAACCTTGATGAAACTTTGTTCCACTCCACTATTCCTCTACTTATCACTTCATTTACTAGTATAGCCACCCCTTCTCTTCCTCGTCCCCTCTTCACTCCTGAATACCTCCCTGCTACACTCCCAAACTTACAGTTGCCCTTTCCTTTCATTTTAGTTTCACTCAAAGCCAGCACATCAATCATTCTTCTCACAAACATACTGCCTATCTCTTCACTTTTACTCTCATCTGTACCACATCTACGCACATTAAAAGACCCAAACCTGGTACTGGTTGAAAAACTCACAGACCCTCTTATGCCTTTACTTTATTATTATTATTTTTTTTTTTTAGGAATATCCCCTTTTGGGGCTACAGGTAGTAGGACTCCTAATCCCATCCCCCGTTCCATTTTTTGTCGCTTTTTATGACTCAAGTGGAAAGACTTGGCGGTAGCATTCTCTTCCCCCACCACAGGGTCGGCGAAAAAAGGAAATGAATATTCAGAGAAATGGTGCAGGACAGTAACAAGGGGAGTGGGGACAGCATAACATAGGGATAGTCGTGGTATAAGAGTGTCATTATTTCTCTATGAACAGAGTTTTACTTTATCACAGATAAAATTATGTATGACTCTGGTCCGTAGGGGTGCCCCATATAGACCCTAAAATATCAACTGCATACTACTATATACACCACATGTGTATATATATATATATATATATATATATATATATATATATATATATATATATATATATATATATATTGTCGCTTTTTACGACATAAGTGGAAAGACTTGGTGGTAGCATTCTCTTCCCCCACCACAGGGTGTGCGAAAAAATGAAATTAATATTAAGAGAAATAGTAAAGGACAGTAAAAAGGGGAATGGGGACAGCATAACGGAGGGATAGTCGTAGTATAAGAGTGTCATTATTTCTCTATGAACAGGGTTTTACTTTATCACAGACAAAATTATGTATGACTCTGGTCCGTAGGGGTGCCCATATAGACCCTAAAATATCAACTGTATACTACTTTGCCACAATAGCATACAGCCAATACCCCACATGTGTATGTATATATGGGGGGTAAATTCCGACTGTCACCTCCAAGAGGGGCCCCCTGGGTAACGCTAACGACAGCGGTGGACTGCGACAGGCCTAGCAAGCCGGCAGTTATCTATACTTTGCTCGAGAAACTCACGCTACGCCTCGGAATCAGGTAGACCAAACGGAGACGACTAGGACCGATAATGGACATGTGCTCGGAAAAACTCTTCTGCTGGGAACTATAAACTGTGCAACCCTGAAGGATAAGGAGGAGGAGGTTGTTGAGATGATGAAAAGGAGGAAACTTGATGTACTGGGTCTGGCAGAGACTAGAATTAGAGGAGAAGGTAGGAAGATTGTACATGGCGATTACACTCTTGTATGGAAAGGAAAGGATGATGCTTAACATGGAGTGGGAATACTTGTTAGCCCAGACCTTGCTAAAGGTATAGAGAAGATTCACTATATAAGTGAAAGAATAATAGGATGCGTATTAAGGATGAGGGAAGAGAAAATAGGGGTTATACAAATATACGCACCGCAGAGTGGAAGAACAACAGAAGAAAAAGAACACTTCTACGAGATGCTACAGGCTGCTATTGATCTCTTTAATGAAAGATTGAAAATATTTGTAATAGGAGATTGGAATGGACACGTCGGAGTAGACAGGGTAGGATATGAGGATGTCATTGGAGCCTTTGGTGTAGGAGACAGAAATGCAGATGGAGAGAGGGTTTTGGATTTTTGTACCCTGAATAATTTGAAAATAATGAACACCTTTTTTCAACACAGAGAGTCGCATAAGTGGACTTGGTATGGATGGAGCAATGATAGAGGGGAATACGTATGCAGATCAATGATAGATCTTATAGTCTGCAATGATAAGAGAAATATATCAAATGTAAAGAGCATTCCCTCGGAGTCAATGGATGCTGACCACAGGCTAGTGGTGGCCAAACTAACTTTCAAGAAATTAAGATCAAGGCCGCCCCCAAAAAGAATAAGACTCAATCTGGCCAAGCTAAAAGAGGCTGAGATTATGCAGAGGCTGAATGAAAAAATTGCAGATGAGGTGACAGTACAGAATGATCAAGCTGTTGAACATATGTGGAACTATCTTAAAGACAAGTTGACTAATATTGCAGAAGAAACTATTGGAGTGAAGTATGTTGGGGGGGGGAAAGAAAGAAACAGACCCCTTGGTGGACTGAAGAGGTGAGGGAAGCAGTGAAACAAAAGATGAAGACTTTTCGCACATGGATGAAAAGAAGAACAAGGGAAAACAGATTAATGTACGAAAGTGCAAGGAAAGAGGCTGAAAGGATAAAGAAAATAGCAAAGAGAAAATTTTGGGATCAATTAGGAGAACAGTTAGAAGATGATTTTACTACTGGAAGGAAATTACTTTATAGTTTAGCAAAAAGCTATCGTAAAGGAAGCAGGGAAACTTGTTCAAGCATTAAAGATAGGGAGGGTAACATCCTGACAAACCCTGCTGATATAGACAATAGATGGAGAGAGTATTTTAGTGAGTTGCTGAATGTTAATGAGGACGAGGTGGCTGACCATTGGGAGATGGGAGAAGTGAGAAATGATGAAAGTTTGGAAATAACATCCAACGTGGTAAAGACAGCAATTAAACGAATGAAGAATGGAAAATCTGCAGGATGCGATGGCTTGCCGGCGGAGATTTTTAAAGAAGCAGAAGAGACTTTATTGCCATATTTAGTGTCTATGTTCAATGCAGCATATAAAACAGCAACAGTGCCCGCGGAATGGAGTAAAGCTCTGATATGCCCTATCTTTAAGAAAGGGGACCGGACAGTCTGTAGTAACTACAGAGGAATATCACTTTTGCCGCATATAGGAAAGGTATATGAAAGAATACTGGAGGCCAGATTAAGAATTGTAGTTGAAAAGAAGCTGGGTGAATGGCAATATGGTTTTCGACCAGGAAGAAGCACCACAGACTTGATTTTTGCATTGAGGATGCTGGTTGAAAAGGCATGGGAATGGAATGTTGAGAAACATATGATCTTCCTGGATTTACAAAAGGCTTTTGATAGAGTGCCAAGAAGGAAACTATGGGGTGTGCTTGAGGATTCCCAGTATGAGGTACCTACCCATCTTGCAAATGCAGTAAAAGGACTTTATCGTACATCTGAAAGCGCAGTGATCTCCGAATATGGAGCTAGAAATTGGTTTGGGATAGCAAGTGGAGTGAGACAGGGGAGTGTGTTGTCACCATTGCTTTTTATTGTGTACATGGACTATATAATGAAAGAAATAACTCAGATGGAGGATAACACGGTTACTTTTGCCTATGCTGATGATGTGGCACTTATAGCTGATGATCTAGAGACCTTACAGGAAGCTGTGGACAGATGGTCTGAGCAATTGACAGAAATGGGAATGGAGTTAAATGTCGGAAAATGTGAATACATGAACGTAAGCAGAATTTCGGGAGATGGAGGAGTTACAATAGATACCCAAGAAGTAAGAAAAGTACACAACTTCAAATACCTGGGAGCTGATTTTAACAGCGGAGGGGATATACTTTCGGAAATAAATGAAAGAATCAAGAAGTACAATATAGAGCTGCAGTCACTATACCCACTTCTTAAGGATCCTGCGATACCAAGGAAAGTGAAGAAAACTATCTATATAACTATATTAAGACCAGTACTGTGTTACGGATGTGAGACCTGGAAATTAACCAGTAGGACAAGGAGTAAAATACAGGCCGCAGAAATGAGAGCACTAAGGGTTATCTACAGATGTACAAGGGTGGATCGAATAAGGAATCAAGTTATAAGAGAAGCATTGGGGGTTGAGAATGTACTGGACTATGTGGAGAGAGGACAGCTGAGATGGTACGGACATGTTATGCGGATGGAAGAGCAAAGATATCCAAAGAAGTACTACTTATGGAAACCAGAAGGAAGAAGACCTGTGGGACGCCCAAGAATGAGATGGAGAACAAATATCCAGCAGGCCCTGCAAAAGAGGGGAACTTCACTGGAGGAGGTTGAGAGGGATAGAAAATACGAGGAACGTCAACAATGGAGAGAGCTAACGAGACGTGGCAACTGACAGGCCTATCGGATCTAACAGGAGGAGGGTGAGAAAGGTGAGAATATATATATATATATAAATATACTTGTATATATATATATATATATATATATATATATATATATATATACATGTAGACATTCTGACAGGCTGACGTAAGTGGAGTAGGAAACACAGGAGTCTTAGTCTGAGTTTATTCCTGACTAGTTTCGCAGATATCCTTTTTCAAAGGTATCCTTTGAAAAAGCATACATGCGAAACTAGTCAGGAATAAACACAAGACTAAGACTCCTGTGTTTCCTACTCTGCTTACGTCAACTTGTCAGAATGTCTCAATATATATATGTATATATATAAAAAATATATATATATATATATATATATATATATATATATATAATATATATATATATATATACAGACATGATAGAGTTGAATAGACACCAAGAGAAATAGTTTACTTTATTAAATAAGTAATTGATCAAATTGAAGTGCTTATAAATGGTCAAAATGTTAATAACTAATACTTGGTTGACATCCCCTTTGCTTATTTTAATGGAAGGACTCTTCTAGGTATGCAAATGATTTGTTAACGAATATCATCGTGAGGAATTTCTTACCATGTTTCTCGTAGTAATCTTAAGAGTTTGGGTTTTGAATATGGCTTCTTGTTCTTTTTGTGAAGTTCTCGGTCTAATATATCACAGAGGTGTTCAATAGAGTGAATATCCGGCAACTGACTTGGCCATGGAAGTTTCCTGATCCCATTTTGGCTCAACCACTTTTGTGGTGCTTGAGCAGTGTTGTAAGGAGCTTGATTTTCCATAAATAGTAAAACATCTTTAATCATCCTACCACTGGAGAATATTGGAATGAGTCCTTCTGTATTAGAGATATAGAAATATATTTGCCTGAATTTATGTTTCCTGGACACTCCACAAGCTCTGATCGACCATCACTCCAAATTGCACCCTACACCATTATTGAAATGCCCCTATTTTTCACTGTTGGCTGCAGTCTTTTGGAATCAAACTCTTGGCTACAGGGTCCCCAGACCTACATTCTTTCAATGTCAAAAAATTATGAGAATCGTGACTCATCAGAGAAAATGACAGTGGTCCAAAAGGCCACAGGTCTCTCCACCATCTCAACAGCCCAACTCTTTCTGCGCCTGATACTGGCTGGATGAAAGAGTGGTTTCCTTCCTGCAGCTCTGCCACAGTAACCCAGCTTGTTGAAGATACCTGACATCTGTTCTGGGATTGACATCAGCTTGTGTAGCTATGTCAGAGGCCTTGCAACGTGGATCCTCTTCGACATTTCCTTTGACAAACGCAAAGTTCTTTCTGAGGGCCCGGGACGAATTGAATGAGGTATTGTGCCCTTCTTGCCCTCTCTAGTGAATTGTGCGATCACTCCATTATCAGTAGAAAAGAGTATTGAAATATTTTCAGATATTTTACGTTGACTAAGTCCACCTTCATGTTGAGCCTCAATTTTCAATATAATTATATATATCTTTCTATATACCTGGCCAAAAG
>NC_134819.1:6646889-6651889 GCF_046742065.1 Oratosquilla oratoria
GAAAATGAAAGATATGTCTGAGATATCCAGGGTATGTGCAGGCAAATATGGTGATTGGATTTCCGAGTATGGAATAACTGCCTTTGGTGTGCACTGAGTCTTGATGTTCTGTAGTCATAAAGTAGAGTGATCTGAGGAGTTTGTTTGGTGTTACCTTCGTGCCAAACATTGTTATCTGTGGTGTTCCTTTGTGTTAGCTCTGATTCAACCTCAGAGAGGTAATTGTGTACAGTAATGTTATTGCCGTTAAAGGGGGATAATGTGGTTTCATCTGTGTTGTCATGGTGTTTTGAGTAGCAGTTAAATTTTCTGAAGAGTTGTTAGCAGAAGAATGGGACATGTCTGGTGTATTGGAAGTGAGCGTAGAGCGGCTGCGTGTAGAGGGTCGGTATGTCGAGTCCGAAATATGTATGGACACGTTCATGGACTAGATGAAAAAAAAAAAAAAATCGTAATGCTTCCTAAGTGATATTGAGAACGGAAAAATATCTACTTGTCCAGGATGATGTATGAATTTTGGCTCTTATAGATAAGGATCTTGTTACGATTCAGTAGGAAGAGTTTGGATCTATAAATGAGGATACTGTGGGATGAATCGGTGGTAAGATACACTGCTGTAAACAGGGGAAGGACTTAGTATAATGTATTAGGCTGGTGAGTTAGAGAAAAGGTAATACATATGCAAGAAAAAATATGAACATACAAACAAAAAAATAAATAAAAGAAGAAAAGACTGCGTTGAAGGTTGCAACAATGGAAAGACTTAGACGATGCTGGGTCGGTGGCTTGCAAAGCTAGATGCAGGGGTGCAGGAGGAGGTCGTCGTCCAACCCGGTGGTGGCGTGTAGATTTGCTAATCTATGAGGAGCGCTTCCAATTCCTGAAGTTATTGGTCCCATGGGGATATTTTTCTTATGCACTATAGGTAGACCGTACATTATGGGGGGTTTGGATCTTCTTCTAGTAATCCTAATAACTTTTTCCCTGCGTTGAATTTTGCTGATTCTTTATCTGCGCTACCGGCCGGTTGTCTTTCATAAGTTGACTCATCATTCAAAAGATTGGACATTTTGTCCAGATAGTGAGCTTTATTCAAAATAATTACTCCGCCGCCTTTGTCGGTGTGGGTGATTACAATGTTATCATCCTTACTCAAAGTTTGAAGGGCTTTTCTAAATCTTTTGGGAATAACAAAACGATTACAACAGGCTAAGGCTTGATAACATGCTATTACTCCTTAGGTGAAACCTTTATCGACTTCTTTCTCAGACCATTTATAATTATTATTTACACTTTTCTTGTAGTCTTTACCTTTTCCTCCTATATCAAATTTAAGTCCCAGAGAGAGAGTATCAATTTCTCTTTTTAAGATAGTTGTCAGTCTGAAAGGTTGGTTACAAGGTAACTTCTTTCTAACTTGTTCCAATCACTGTTGTTACATAACCAAAGAAGCCTACGTTTAAGACTTTGTTCTTGTAAAACATAATCCTTATTTAACCTACTTACCAGCCAGTGAGGTAAGATCACCTTTTTCTTTCTATCGCTGATTTCGTCCAACTTATCATGTGGGGTTTTTCAGGATTCCTCTAGGTATGTCCTTGCACTATCTATGAAGGGGTGTTCATCACTTCTTAGCTGTCTTGGAGCCTATATTGGGAGATCCATCTCATCGAGGGAATTCAGGAGAAATCTCCTACGGAGCGAGGTCCATTTATGGAATTCTTCCGACCTGATCCGAGGACTTAAGAATCTGAATGTCAGTGATAAAAAGCTGGCAAGCTTCGATGTAACAGCATTATTTACCAATGTTTTTATTAATGATGCCTTAGAGGCAGTGAAGAAAATGACTACATGTATTGATGATGATATCCTTCCAGTTCAAAAATTTGATTATTTAACATTGTTTCCATGTGTGTCAGGTTTGGAGATTTCATGTTTAGCAATATTGAATTTAGACAGCTTAGAGTTCTCGCAATGGGTCTGCTGTTATGGTTTGTCTATTCATGGAAGTATTAGAAATGGACAAATACATTAACATCATGGGAAGAGGTATCACTTGGCTAAGGTACGTGGATGACATAATCGTGGTGATGCCAAAAGGAACCAATGTAGAAAATAAGCTGATAAAACTCAACGCTGTGAATAAAGACATTCAAGTCACAGTTGAGCTATAAAAAGTGTAAGTTATCGTTTTTAGAAACGCTGATACGCACATACATACATACATACATATATATATATATATATATATATATATATATATATATACATATATATATATATATGTATATATATACATTTATATATACATATATCAATATATATATATATATATTTATATATATATGTATATATATATATATAAAATCAGCTATCCTGATTCCACTGCTGAATGAAGGCATCCTTCATAGCATTCCACGATTAACATGACCGCGCCAACCTTTGCCACATCACTTCTGCATACTTATTTATCTCGTCTCTACACCTTCTGTCTGGTCCCCCTCTTCCACGCTTCCCATCTCTCGGCGTCCACTCAGTAACACACTTGCTTCATCACTTATTAGTCGTTCTAACTTACCTGCCCTATTGCACTTCCATTCTTTTACCGCTTCCACAATATCTTTCACGCTAGTCTGCTCCCTCACTCATCTTGCTCTCTTTCGGCCTCATCGTTATTCCCATCATTGATCTCTCCATTCTCCTCTGTTTAGTCCTTAGCTTTGTCTCCATCACCTTCGTCACTTTCCGAGTCTTACACCCGTAGATTAATGATGGCATAATGCTTTGATTGTAAACTTTACGTTTCAAACATAGAGGTAGAGAGCCTCTCAGGATTTTATTATACTTACCAAACACTTTCCAAACAATTGTAATACGTCTTTTTATTTCATTATCATGATCTTTGGTTACTTTTAATATCTGACTTAAATAATTATACTCTTCAACTTCTTCAAGACTCTCACCATTGATTATAATCTCTTCATAATCAACTTTCGCTTTGAACATTACTTTGGTTTTACTCTTATTAATCTTTAAACCTACTATGAGGCTTTCCTTTTTCAGATCACTCACGCTATCTTGCAAGTCTTCTGCTCTTTCTGAAATAAGAATAATGTCATCTGCAAATCTTAGGTGGTTAAAATATTTGCCATTAATCTTTAAACCTTTTTCTTCCCAACTGAACCTTCTGAAAATATCTTCCAGGCAAGCTTTAAATAATTTGGGTAAAATGGCATCGCCTTGCCGTACTCTTTTCTTGACATCATCTTTCCTGTATCATTATGTAGTCGAATTACAGCGGTACTCCTGGCATAAATCTTTTCTAGAACCCGCACGATATGCTCGTTTGTACCCTGCTTGCGTAGCGAGTTTGGTATTGCTAATTGTAGTCTTCAAAAGCTAAACAAAGAGATATATTGTATTCTGTCGTTTTCTCGATTAGTTGGCTCATCGGCTGCAAATGGTTTAGAGTCAAATATCCGCTTCTAAAGCCTGCCTGTTCTCTATGTTGGTTTTCATCTAAAACTTGACGTAATCTATTGGTAAGGATCTTGGAGAACAATTTATTTACATTAGATAACAAACTAATCGGTCGGTGATTACTTAGATCTATCTGGTCTCCTTTCTTATGAAACAAGATTACTATAGCATTACACCACGTATCAGGAACGCTTCCTTGACGCAAGCATTGGGTGTACAACTGAGCGAACTGAACATGAACTTCTAAGTGTCTTTTAAAAGATCTATCGATATACCATCTTCCCCATGTTCTTTTTGCTCGTTTCATATATTTTAGAGCAAATTCTACTTCTTCTTTTGTAGTCTCTGGTGCATTAATAACGTCTACAGATGAATCTACTGACTCAACTACGGTCCTCGACGAGTAAAACTCTTGGTAAAAAATGTCTACTCTTTTTACCATTCTGTCTCTGCTTTTAACTATTTCTCCATTTCTATCTTTTAAAAATATCATTTGCTGTCTTCCTAAAGCATGTCTGTGCCCGATCCTTTCAATATTTTTACCTTTCTGAATAGTTTCCTCTATTTCATCCATGTTTCTCTTTCTTTTCCCTAATCTCTGCCTTTTGTTGATAATCTTGTTTAGTTCTACTCTTACTATTTCGTCTCTCCTGTTTTTAATCTGGATGGTCGTTCTTCTTTTACTTAGGTCATTTGTAGCTTTGGAGTATTGGTTTTCCCTATTACTTTTTGTACTTCCTACTTTCTCTGCCGATTCCCTAATGATAATCACTAAATTCAAATTTATATCTTCGACGGTGTCCTCATTAGTTCTTAGAGGTTCGAATTTATTTCTAATTTCTAACTGAAATTTCTTATTATTATCCTTAACCTTCGCCAAGCTTATTTTCTTTTTTAAAGCTAGTTTATTTCTCTCGACTCTAAAATTGAATTTAGCTGTGTAACTACCATTTTATGGTCACTACCTATGTTGACTTTTCTTTATGTCTTCTCCAAGTCCATTTACGACCTACACTTTTTTTGGAAGAAAGTGTTCATTATTTTCATGCTGTAGTTCTCTTCAAAATAGAATTTTTGTTTCTGTCATTTCTTTCACCGAGTCCAAACTTCCCAATGCACGACTCATCTCCCACCTTCTTCTCCGTTTTAGCTTGATAGCACTCTCCTCCATCCTACTGAAGAGAATTGCAGTTGACAATCGAAATATATAGATTCGCTTATTCAACTCTTTCTTTCTTCCAACTATGGTGCTAATTGTGATTTACAAATATGTTACCACAATTTTCACCAGTGATTTATCCTCCACGATGAAGTTATCTTTAATCACCACTATCTTCAATCACTACCACGATCTCAAGCTGCCTTTCATAATAGTTATCCTCCCACACCCCCTGTTCTGACCTCTGGTCATCCTTAAGTCACGAGCGGGTGAGGGTAGTGATATTTATTCCTTTCTTAGTTATTTCTCCTTTATAAAAGGTTGCTATTTAAGATGTCACCTTCCTCCCACCATGTATTAC
>NC_134819.1:6669389-6674389 GCF_046742065.1 Oratosquilla oratoria
CCTTACGAAGTTTTCACATGCTTGTGGTCTCTTACCATCTGACGTACTCCTCCAAGTTTCAGACACCATCTCCAAGGCACCTACATCCGGTACCCCATACGAAGATTTGAAGAAAGCCGTTCTGGACCGCCTTGAGTCTTCCGAAGCTACACGCCTGCAGGAGCTCCTCTCGAAAGAAGAACTTGGAAATGAGAAACCATCCGACTTGCTGCGACGCATGAAGCGATTGCTCGGAGACAAATACGCAACATTCGACACCTCCATCTTGCGCCACCTATTCTACCAGCGCCTACCAACAACCATCCAAGGCAACCTCTTCAGCGCCAAGAACAAGCTCTCGCTCGACGAGCTAGCCACACTCGCTGATGAGTTCATGGCTTCGGTACCAGTTGCGCGCCCTACCATCGCTAACCTCGCCGACCAGTCTGCAACTCAGGCGTTAACCGAGCTAGTCTCTAAACTCACCCTCCAGGTTAGCGCCCTCCAAGAGCAGGTTGCCAACCTTCAACAACGACCCCCGTCACCAAGATACTACCGCAACCGCTCCAGGTCTACGTCCAGAGGGAGACCCAAGCACACATCAGGCGTCTGCTACTACCATCGTCGCTTTGGACAAGATGCGAGGAAATGTACACAGCCGTGCACCTTCTCACCGTCACCTTTAAACACGATGGGCGAACGCTAACGGCGCACAGCGTTCGCCAACATACATCGAAACTCTTCTTCGTATTTGATCCACTCTCCAACACCACATACCTCATCGATACCGGAGCTGAAGTCAGTGTCCTGCCTGCCACAGCAAGCCAGCAATCACTGCCGCCGATGTCTTCCCTCTACGCAGCCAACGGCACCAAGATACCCGTTTTCAAGAGGAAGACACTTCAGCTAGAACTCAACCTTCGCCGATCCTTTGAGTGGACCTTCTACGTTGCATCAGTTTCCCAACCCATCCTTGGCGCCGATTTTTTGACCCACTTCGATCTCCTGATCGATATTAAAAATCGCAAGCTCCACGACCCCCTTACATCGATGTCATCCTACGCCAGGCCAACAACCGGAGTAAGTAGCCAGCTTTCAACCATCAGTGCTGATAACAAGTTTGCTTCTCTCCTCAGGAACTTTCCTGCCTTGACACAACCTTACTCCACGACCACGAATGTGAAACACCACGTAGTGCACCACATAGAGACTACGGGACCTCCAGTCTACGCCAAAGCCCGTCGTCTGGCTCCGGAACGCCTCAAGCTAGCCAAGGCAGAATTGGAAGCCCTCATGCGTCAAGGTATCATTCGCCCAAGCTCAAGCAACTGGTCGTCAGCTCTCCACATCGTCCCCAAAAGCAACGGCGACATCAGGCCATGCGGTGACTACCGCGCCCTCAACTCACGAACTGTGATGGATAGGTACCCAGTTCCCAACATACAGGAGTTTTCCTCACACCTTGCAGGAACTCGCGTATACTCCCGGATCGATCTTGTAAAAGCCTTCCATCATATTCCGGTCAACCCGCCTGACATCCCCAAAACAGCTGTCACAACACCTTTTGGCTTGTTCGAATACGTTCGAATGCCCTTCGGCCTCAAGAACTCTGCCCAAACTTTCCAGAGATTCATGGACGAAGTCCTACGAGGCCTGCCTTTTTGCTTCACCTACATCGACGATGTGCTCATCGCCAGCCCTGACGAAGCCACGCACCAAGACCATCTGAAGCAAGTCTTTACCCGCCTACAAGACTACGGCATCCACATCAATCTCGAGAAATCTGACTTCGGTGTGTCATCCATCAACTTTCTAGGACACACCGTCACACCTTCAGGCGTCACCCCTGTCTCATCCCGCTGCGACGCCATCCAGAGTTTCCCGAAACCTACAACACAGCGCCAACTCAAGCAATTCCTTGGTATGTTAAATTTTTACAATCGTTTCATTCCAGGCTGCGCTCAACTGCTCCAACCGCTCTACTCCATGATCAAGCCGTGCAAGAGGGGACGTTCCATCGTACTCAACTGGGACGTCGAAACTGATGCAGCTTTCATGGCAGCCAAAGAAGCACTCGGGAATGCTACCGCCCTTAGTTTCCCTATTCCTGATGCCATCACTTCCATCTCGACAGATGCTTCAGACACAGGTGTCGGCGCAGTTCTGCAGCAATACATCAACGATGCCTGGAAACCCATCGCCTTCTTCTCAAAGAAGCTCAACAATGCCGAGAAGAAATACAGCGCCTTCGACAAGGAACTCCTAGCCATCTACAAGGCTGTCAACAGGTTCAGGTATTTCGTCGAAGGACGACAATTCCACATATACACCGACCACAAACCAATCACAACAACATTCATTCATAACAAGACAACATACTCCCCTAGACAACTCCGACACATAGATTTCATCTCCCAATTCACCACAGATATTCGTTTTGTTCGAGGTGCAGATAATTGTCCTGCCGATGCCCTCTCGCGCAACATATCTGCAGTCTCTACCTCTCTCATCGACTACGCCGCCATCGCTGCAGACCAAGCTGGTGATACCGAGCTGCAGCGATTGATGGAAAACCCCGCGTTGCAGATGAAGAAGGTACAGCTCCCTGGAACCAACACTGAGCTCTACGCCGATGTATCCACGGACACCATCCGTCCCTACTTGCCCGAGAACCACAGGTATCCCTTGTTCCGCCATTTACATGACCTCTCCCACCCAGGTATTCGAGCTTCGCAGCACATGATGTCATCACGCTTCATCTGGAGTGGAATTGCCAAAGACGTTCGACACTGGACCCGCACCTGCGTCAAATGCCAAGCTTCCAAGGTCACACGCCACACCATCTCCCCTCCAGGTACCTTTCGCCCAGTCTCCACTCGACTCGAGCACGTCCACATCGACATCGTCGGACCGCTTCCCTTCTCCGACAGCTTCAGGTATATTCTTACTTGTGTAGACCGTTTTACACGCTGGCCCGAAGCAATCCCGCTTACTGACATAAGCACAGATACGGTAGCCAAAGCTTTTATAACCACCTGGATTTCAAGATTCGGTACACCACTCAGCCTCACATCCGACCGTGGTAGCCAATTTGAATCCAATCTATGGAACAAGGTTATGTCTTTGCTAGGTATCCGGCGTTTCAGAACAGCAAGCTACCATCCCCAATCCAACGGACTCGTCGAACGCTTCCACCGACAACTCAAGGCTTCACTTGCAGCAACAGCACGCGACCGCACCAACTGGTCTACGGTGCTTCCAATGGTCCTCCTCGGTATACGCACGTCCCTCAAGGAAGACCTTGGCCACTCCTCTGCAGAACTTCTTTATGGCACTCCACTCCGTCTGCCCGGTGAGTTTCTTGCATCTGCCCCTATAACGCAGCCCTGCAGCGTTCAAGATTATGCTACTAATCTTACAGATACAATGCAGAAACTCCAGCCAGTGCCACCGCGTACCTCACCAACAAGAACGTTTGTGAGCCAGGACCTCGAAGACTGCTCACATGTTTTCGTTCGCGTGGAGGGAGTAAAGAAGCCTCTTCAACAACCATACGATGGCCCATATAGAGTCGTCAAGAGAACAAGGAAGAACTTGACCATCGATCGCCGTGGAACCACTGACGTCATCTCCATAGACCGCGCCAAGCCTGCATACCTCCTCTCGGACAACGAACAAGATCCTGTTGCTCTTCCGACACCTCCGGACACACGGGCTACAAACCACAAACACACTACAAAAAAAAAAACAGATATCGTTCCTCCTGCCTCGTCACTAGGGGGAGAGTTCTGTAGTGTTCTGTAGCCAACACGTATAATTACCCCTTCAGGACCCGTGATCGCAGAGTACGGGATAAACAATAGTCACCCCTTAGAACATGCGTCCGACTAAACATACATTCGACTAATTTTAATTAATATAATAACAATGTTCATTATAATAACTTAATACCCTTTGTAAATAAAACAAAACATATCCTTCTACATACTGTAAGAAGCATATTTATGTATTGTAAATAGATTTTAAATAATTGTATACCAAAGACCAAGAATCCAGAATTTCGCTACAAATATTGTAAATACCATCATCACCATTTCCAATAAACAGATCAGTCATGGGATTGACTTTAAATATCCTAGCTTCCTCCAACAAGGACAATTGTAGTAACCACTACAGCGTGACTGAAAGGCCGGCTTTTACTCGCACGGCCGCCACTGGGGCTGTTTTGCCTCAGCTCGATACATGATTTTATGACAAACGTCAACTGTCTTTCTTCATAATGTTTGACCACACTTCGGGTCGGTCTAATTGGACCAGCTCTGTTTTATTAATATTTCTATGACACTTCATCATTTTGTTTGTTTATTTATTCATTCCTTTTTATTTTCATTTATATGTTTATGTTAATTTTTATTTATCATTTATATCTATCTTTACTTATTTATTTATTTGTTTATTTATGTACTTATTTATCTATTTATTCCCAAGAGAATGGAGAGGAGCAATAAGCGAAGGAAATCTTATAAAACTATTGATCATCTTATTTTTACTTAATCATTTAGAATAAAGAACATGTGTATTCATAATCATGATTCAAACTTTATTAAATCTAAAGTTTATATTAATGGTAAAGATTACTTACTATAATAAAGACTTTGCTCTATAGGATTATTCTGCCATTTATGACATATAATTTCAAAATGTTTATATTTGTTGCAATTTAGTACTAAAAGAACAAATGAAGGCAACTTTCTGACACTCTTTTTTCTAGCAATAAGGGATTTTATTCAACTCATTACACATTGCAGCCACCTCAGAAGCCCTTTTCACGTATGGTAAAGTAACTCTTCTTGTTGGCGCCTGTCTCGTGTCCGCTTTTTTTTTTTTTTTCTTCCCTGCGCTGTGGTTCATCTTCTAATGACTGATTTGGGGTACCCATTGTCCGCAAAGACCTTCTCCAGGTGTTTCCTCTCTTCTCTCAAGTTCCCCTTGGTTGAGCACAAATTCCCCACTCTTGACCA
>NC_134819.1:6681889-6691889 GCF_046742065.1 Oratosquilla oratoria
AATAAAAAACAAATGCGACAATACGAAATGAATATCTCTGATAAATCCAAAGATAGTCTCAAAGAATTCTATACTCACATTAGAGATAAAAAGGTTACTAGGAATCACATTGACCCACTATTATCTGCTGACGGTCAACTTGAATATTCAAACGAAGGTATGTGTGATATTTTAAACAACTATTTTATATCAGTATTCGTAAACGAAACACCTCAAAATGAACTCTAATCTTTAACCTGTGAAAAGTCTAGGATAAACTTACTACGGTAAATATAAAACAAGGAAAAATTAAAAGGTATATAGAAAAACTCAAAATTAATAAAACACCAGGGCCTGACGGTTGGCATCCAAGAATCTTGAAGGAAATGAAAACTGAGACTGATGGTCCATTAGAAATTATTTTAAAGAAATCCATTATATCTGGAGATGTCCCAGGAGAATGAGAGATAGCTAACGGTACTCCCATAAATATATATATATATATATATATATATATATATATATATATATATATATATATATATATATATATATATATATATACATATATATATAAGTTTGACTTCAATCGTAGGAAAAAAAAATGATGGAAACTATCATCTGAGATGCTATCGAACATCATTTAGAAAGTAACTGTTTGATAAATGATAGCCAGCATGGATTTAGACGGAAACGTTCTTTCTTTACTAACTCGAATTCTATAACACTGTCATTTCTAATTATGACAAAAGAAATAATGTAGAATTGATATATTTAGACTTTGCAAAAGCTTTTGATACCGTCCTCCACGACAGATTACTTACTAAATTAGCTTCACACGGAGTAGGTGGTAGCCTTTTAAGTTGGACTAGAAATTGGTTGAATGATCGAAAACAGATAGTTGTTTTAAATAGCAACATCTAGATGGATAAATGTTACGACTGGAGTCCCTCAGGGTTCTGTTCTTCGGCCACCTCTATTCATAGTATATATAAATGATATAGACCACGGACTAAAACCTTTTGTCTCCAAATTTGCTGATGATACAAAACTGTGCGAATTGGTAAATGATCACTTATGTCAATTAGATATTCAAGAAGATTTAGAAAAATTACAGCAATGGTCTGAAAAGAGGCCAATGAAATTTAACATAAGTAATTGCAAGATTATACATATAGGTAAAAATAACAGTAAGTACGATTACAAGTTATTTGAACATTCGTTAACAAAAGTGGATAGTTTAAAGGATCTCAAATCATCTAATCAGTGTATTTCAGCCTCTGAGAAACCAAACAAGATTCTAGAACTAATTGCGCGATCTTTTGACTTCAAAAGTCCATCTCTCATTAACAAGTTATATACATTGTTAGTTCGTCCATATTTGGAATATACTGTTACCGTATGGTCACCGAATCTCATTAAAGACAATGACAGATTAAAAAGTACAACGGTCAGCCACAAAACTTATTCCAAACATCAAAAGGAAATCATACGAAAATCGACTAAAGCATATGAATCTATTGAAAAAAAAAAGTGATTTGATACAGGTCTTTAGGATTCTAAAGGAAATTGACAACATCAAAAATGATAAAATTTTCACACTGAATGAGAATCCGACACTAGAAAAATTGTCTCAAACTGTCAGGAAATGTATTTAATTTGGAAGTGGGTTGAAACAACTTCGTCAACCATGTAGTTAATGTATAAAGCAAACTTCCTGCAGAGGTGGTGCAATGTAGTTCAGTTCGAAGCGTTAAATTTTGTTTAGATAAACATCTAAGCAAAATGCTGTAATGACTGCCATTTTTTATATTATTTGTTTATTTGTTCGTTATTGTTTGTTTGTTTATTATTATTTGCATAATTATTATTCATTAACAGTTATCTGTTAATCTACTATTATTTATCATTTATCTGTTTATTTGTTATTTAACTATACCTATGTATTTATTTATTATCATTCATTACTATATGTATATTATTTATTTTTCTTTAATTTATTTATCATTATTAAATTGTTTCCCCATCCGTCCTAGTTATGGACAAACAGATCACCTGTCGGTATGCTCCGTCTTTGTAATCCTTTGAAGAGAGACCGCAGTACGAAGAAAAACAACGACTAGAATCGTCAACCCAGAGCAGTGATTCTCAGCATCTTCAATCAACTCAACGCATCAAACTTCAATCAAATCACAAGGCTTCAAACAAGCCCTGCGATTCGACTTCTAGTCTTCAAACAAACATTTTTATTAAGCGCCGCACACTCACACCCCACCTTCTCCCGAGACGAACGGCAAGCTCCGACCAAGCGGGCTAAGTCAGCAGCTTCCAAGCGAGCGACACAACTATACACCACCCCTCCACCAACCACTCCCTTCGAGACGACATTCGGACTTTTAGGAACATCTGCCAATCGCCACAGATGTGACCTGCAGTTGCAGCCATCTTTGAATAGGTGGTGAAATTGAAAAGATTCGATTTCAAACCACATCAATCAATCCCCCGGAATCGAGGTAACTAACCACAGGATTCCATTCAGCAAGCTTCCAAGCAAGCGACACATCTATACACAACCTCCACCAATCGTCCTCCCTCGAGGCGACTATCTGACAATCAACGAAAATCGCAATCACAGCAGACGACCCACTCTGTAAGTAATACCACTGACCTCTCATCTCAAACAGAACCAGACGACTCCAATAAGCCGTAGAGGTCCAGCGCATCGACTTGAAGGTCGGCCCGGTACCACACAGGACTTCAGTCAAGACGTATAGGACTACAGGTCGATGAGACTCGTCTAGAGGCATCTCCATATACCCCATCCCCAACTAACATAACCAGTCATTGTGAGTACAAAATAACGTACATTCACTCATCCCTTTTAAATCTTTCTAGCTCATACGGAGCCGGACGAGAGCCTGCCCTCCACCCCCTTCCACCCCCTTCAGGACCAGAAACATTGCATCAGTTGAACAAACCCTTCCGCGTCAGTGAGCTCTACTCACCTCAACCTCCCAACCGCATCCTTTAAGATATTAGAGTTGGTTGAGCTAACCCTCATTTAACCACCTCAGTACTGCAACAGCTCCTTCTACCGCGCCCGCAGCTGAAGACCTAACCCGCCACCTCAGCACTGCAAACACTCCCTTCACCACCCCCGTCCACCACCTCCTACCTCCGCCTGAGACACACCGAGAATCGACCAGCACTGAAAAAACCGTAATGCCAACAACATTTACGACCAAGCTAAAATTACCTCCGAATCAGCTCCTTCAGTCTGTCGCCAGGCTATTTAAGCAGCACTACTCCTCAGCTTTCGTCACTTAAAGTACTTAAATACCATTTTTTACACATACTCACACTCCTAAGATATCCAAAGACTAATAGACAGTGTATGAATAATTACACAGATGCACCGGTAGTTAGATACATTAATAGGTGTATACATACATATTAATGGAAACATACCAAAAATACAATCTACAACAAGTAAACTGAAAAAACATCGAATGCATAAATAAACATGAATCAACATGCAAAATAATAAATGCTTACGCATATAACAACTATTAACTAATGAATTAAACAGATCCCACATACCAAGAGATATAGTAAAGTGATCACATAATTCACTACAAATTTTTCAAATTAACATAGCACCCAACAAAATCAACATTTATAAGATTCAAAGTAAGAAAAAAAAAAAAAAAACATCAATCCACATAGATATACCAAAAATCCCTGTACATTTCAACCAACATCTAATACAAATAAACTAATTCAAACAAATTCATGCTACGAATATAACAGATATAAGATTCAATACATAATACCAAACACAATGTAAACATATCAAACCTTAGATGTATAGAAATAAATAATTATATACCAAAAACCTTCCAGTGCATTTTTGATACAATATGCTTCCGAGTATTTTTTTCAAACTCATTTTATATAATACCAGGGAGAATACATCTATCAAATACAAGTTACAATATCACCTCTGCCATCATGCATTTAAATGATTAACCTAAATATAACAACTCAATATCACATTAAATTTATACTCAATCAGACTAACTCACACCTAACAAAATGCTCATCTCACCACGCCCCAGCCACAGCTCCCACCCCCAACGAAATCTCACCAGCTGTTCCCCAAAGCCAACACATAAAAAAATAATACAAGCGAGTAAAACACAACGACAAATCTCACAATGAACACAAAACCAACCCATAAAACCATGCAATTACAATAAACTATTCCACCTACAATGACGCAAGACGTCATGCGTTTTGATAGGTTACCAAAACTCTTTCCACTATATAAAAATCTTCTCTACTTCCTTCTAACTATGACGCCCAGGAATACACAATTATATCAAACTCAAAACTATACTACCTCCATCTATTGCCAATATAACCATCTCCAGCACATCAGTCGAAACTCAACATACACAATATTTTCACCTACCAGCTGAACTCAGAAACAATATAGCTCACACAAACCCAACCAACATACAAAAATATATGACACGAATCTCAAGTAAGACACACTCTCAAGACTTCGCGCTCGAAGACGACCAATTATCTTTTCACACTATAGTCTAAATCCTTGCACGTAATATATACCTCCATCTTAAACTTATATTATTTTTAATCTCAAAGGTTAACTACACTAAACAAACAACAAAACCACAGTTTCCTTAATCTGTGTAAAAGAGGGATGATAGAGACAACAGCATCATTTACAAAAAATAACAATTTCCCACAAAAATGTAGCCAATAATCATTCACAAAACCTCGACGAAAGAATTATTAGCAACATTTAAATCATAAGATAATGGAAACAAATGAATAGATAAAACAATGAATAGTCTAATCAACTTCATGCAAAATTAGAATAAATGTTAAATAATTCTCATAGAGACAACAGAAAACTAGGTCAATCCATTAGAAATAATCCCAAATTCTTACGCTATAGTCCTACCTGATCTTTACGCAGGATAGAAAACTGTTATCATACGTGTCTATTGTAAAAATAAATAAATGAATAGATTAATAAATAACAAAATAAAATATATTTAATATTTAGTTATACAATAACAAATATACTCCTTCAACAACTTCACAAACACTGATAATTTTAGAATGACTTGTATTCATGAAAACTATTACTCTAGTGAAAGTATACAAAATTCTCAGTATAACAAATATATATTCTCAGTATAACAAATATCATAAAAAATAGATCCAGAACTAAAATGACAAAACATAAACAGAGAAAAATAAATAGTGTAAAATGAAAATAACAATCACTCTCATTAGAAAGGGAATGTACGTGTAAGTGAAATTATTTTAGTGCATTTTTCGTATAGCTTCTTGAATATATTAAAGATATAAGATATTATAAGTAAAACCCCTTTTACTTATCAATGTTCCCCCCTAGCGACACAACACGTTATCATATATTTTTATTGCAGGTTTGTATGCAAATATCACATTCACGACCTTAACTCAAAGAACGCAGACGTACCTCAAAAGGTCGGGGCGGCAATGCAACCCTCATTAACCATCACTAACCATGCACGAGATCCACATACATGTGAGATGGTACTCGTCTTTTGTAAATACTTTATATTGCATATCTAACAAATTCCTTAATCACAAATCAACTTCACTCAAGAATGCAAAGTAAAACAACATGGCGCAATAACGTTATCCACAATAGTGAAATACTTAATGTCACCAGACAGATCCAATGACTCCTTTCTTATACCTACCCCAATTACATTATCTTCACTTCATTATATAAGCCATATCTAGCCACATCTACCAGTAATGTAATTGAACCCCATCCAATGCAACTAACATAAGTGCTGTCGGCATAATCACTCCTTCATATAACCTCCTCTTAGCATTTATTTCCAAATGTCTATTTCTCATTACACTTTTTAATTCACCATGGCATTTACTCGCTTCTCTCAATCTACATCCTAACTCTACCTCCACTCCTCCCTTTCCTGTCACATTCGCACCCAAGTATCTAAAACTATCCACTTCCTCCAGTCTCTCTCCCTTAATACTCACTTCCAGTCTACTGTCATTTCACCCCTTGTACATCTCATCACCTTACTCTTACCCACATTTGTCTTTAACTTACTTCTTTCACACACTTTCCCAAAATCTGCCACTAACTTCCTCAATCCCTCTTCTGATCCTACCACAAGCGTAGTCTCGTCTTCAAACAACAGCTGATTTATTTCCCAGTTTTGTCCATTTGCTTTAACCATCTCCAATCCCTGACCCATCACCCTTGCATTCATCTCTCGCACCACCCCATCCATGTACAACTTGAACAGCTAGGCTGACATAACACTTCCATGACGAAGTCCCACCTTTACCTCAAATCACTCATTCTCTCCATTTCTAATCCTGAAGGCCTGTCTACACGAGCGGGCCTGATCGGCGGGTTTGCCCGTTAACGGGCAAATTCTCGCGGGCCTGCCCGTGAATGTTGTCCACACGACCGAAGTGATGAACAGCTGGGCCTGCCCGACGATGTTGCCAGTAGCGGGTGGAGTGCTGTACGAGAACCATGGTGCCTAGCATTGTCAAGAAAAAGATTTTGTGCTCTATGATAATAGCTGTGTGTCTCAAGAAGAAAAAGAAGAAAAGGATATGGTGTAAAGATTGGTTCACGATATTATCTTGCGTCTGGCAGGGTAGAAACTCCAGCTACCGGGCACCAGCTCAGTGATTTCGCTCGGCGGCCTTTCGGGCAATTTGATCGTTTGCCCGTCAAATATGCCCGTTAACGGGCAAGCCCGCCGATCAGGCCCGCTCGTGTAGACAGGCCTTAACACACGCTCTACAACTCTCGTAAAAACCCTTGACAACTCCGAAAAGCTTTCCTCCTATCCCGTATATTTCTAATACTTTACAGTGCCTTCCTCTCTACCATATTATAAGCCTTTTCCAAATCCATAGAAGACCAAAAAACATCCTTACCTTTCCCTATAGCTTTCTCACATATCTGTCTTACCACACAAATCTGATCTACGCAACCTCTATCAGTCCTAAACCCACACTGTTCCTCACCGATTACTCCCTCTTTTCCTCTCCTGATCCTCTCAGTCAAGATCCTCCCATAAGCCTTACCAACTACACTTACCAAGGTAATCCCTCTAAAAATACTACACTCACACTTGACCCCTTTTCCCTTGTAAAGTGGAACGATACAGACACTTCTCCAGTCCTCCAACACTCTACTCTCTTTTAAATAAACATTAAATAATCTCACAAGCTAGTCCACCACCACTGTACTTAATTTTTTTCAGACACTCTGCATGACATCCATCCAGACCAGGTGCCCTACCTGCTCTCATTATCTTAACAACTGCTTTCATTTCATCCTTCCTTATTGCTCCTCTATTTTCCTCACTCATCACGGTCATTTTCTTAGCACTTCCCACTGCTACTTCCTTTCCCTCCCTATCCTCCTTCACATTTAGCAACTCAATAAGATACTCTGCCAACATTCCTCTTACTGCCATCTCTTCCAATATAATTTCTCCATCTGCACCTTTTCTTCTCTACATGTTTAACCTCCTTTTCCTCTCTTAATTTCTTTCCAAAACATCTTTTTATTACTTTCAATATTTTTTGTCATACTCCTACCCCATTTCACATCTGTTCTCCTCTTTGCCTTCTTTATCTTATGCTTTACTTCTCTTCTCTTTTCTTTGTACCTCTCATTTGATTCCCTCGTCCTGTTTTGTAACCAATCTGTGAAAGCTTGTTTCTTCTCTTCTACAACTTTCTTTACTTCTCATCCCACCACTCACTATCCTTCCTTCTATTTCCTCCCGCCCTCCTTGTTCCACACATCATCTTTGCACACCTTATGACGCCCTTCTTGAACCATTCCCATTCCTCCTCCACTCCTAGTTCTACTCTATCCTTCACTCCCTCATACTCCTCTCTCAGGTTCTTCTTGTACTCCTCCTTTTCTTTCTCGTTTAAGCAGTTCACTCTAAGCACCTCCCTACATTTTGTCCTTTTCCTCTTCTTCCATATATATGTATATATATATATATATATATATATATATATATATCTATATATATATATATATATATTTGTATAGATATATAGATATATAGATACATATACATGTGTAGATATATATATATATATATATATATATATATATATATATATATATATCTTCCTTCCTTCACTTCTCGTCCCCTTCCTCCATATTCCTTCTCTTCCTCGTCCTATTCATTCTTTTCCTCTTGCTTCTCCATTTCCTCATCTTCCCCCATCTTTCCCCTCCTCCCTCTCTTTCACCACCATGTCCTTCTGTTCCACTATCATCTCCTCCACTATCAACCCCTCCTTTACTACCATCCCTCGTTCTTCCTTCTATCTCCTTCTATCACCTTGTCGCAAGTGACAGGGCTTGCTGCAAATGACAGGGCTTGTCGTAAGTGACAGGGATTGCCGTACCATGGATCTTTCACATCTCACACGTATTATACATATCTAGTTCTGTATATTTTGTTGTGGGCCTGCCGTCGAATGAGTTTTTCCCACGGCCTAATTTAAAAAGAATGTATATAGACATTACACTGGCGTAGATGTAGGCGTCCATTGTATTTCATTTTGATTCCCAACAGCTGATTTGATTCAGGTGTATATAGATTAAAAGAAATGTTATGTTATTTCTTACAATGGGGCCTGTATTCGTTTAATGAACTTTATTTTGCCTGACGTTAAACGATTTAATTAATTTAAGGGATTCTGTCATACCCAGAAGGATCATGCATATATATGTGTGTGTGTGTGTGTATATATATACATATATTTATATATACATATGTATATAGAAACGACTTAGTTCACGGCTCAGTCGTTCCACCGAGGGCACCCGGGTGGAACGTGGTATGTACTGTATTTCATCAAATCCTTTATGCAGGCTAGTCTTCCGACAAGTGTTTGTGTCAATTGACATTTGGAAATAAACTCATCTGCTGGGATTCGAACTCCCGCCTGAGCGGCTTGCGTCTTACAAGACGAGAATCGTACCATCACGCCATCCTGACCCTTCAAAACGAAACGACTTAGTTCACGGCCCAGTCGTTCCGCCGAGGGCACCCGGGTGGAACGTGGTATGTACTGTATTTCATCAAATCCTTTATACAGGCTAGTCTTCCGAAAAGTGTTTGTGTCAATTGACATTTGGAAATATACTCATTGATCTATTCGTCTATTCATGCATTTATTGATTCATTAATCTATTTACTCATTAAATCATTCATTGATTTATTCATTTATATATTCGTTTATATATTTTTTTCAAGTTGCTCTTCTTGGTTGAACTGGTTCTTATTGTACTTTATAACTTTTTCTTTCTTCTCCCTATGGTAATATTTCTCAAATCTTAGAATCCATCTTGTTTTGTTTTTTTCCTTTCATAAACTGTTTTGTATTTTGAAAAAAAAATTGTAAATAATTTTTTCTTCTTTGTACCTTATTCCCAATAAGCTCGCCTGGTATTCTCTATATCTACACACAAAGACACGCACACACACACACACACACACACACACACACACACACACACACACACACACACACACACACACACACACACACACACACACACACACACACACACACACACACACACACACACGACTCGGTGGCGCAGTTGGTAGAACGATGAACTACTAGCATGGTGGTGCGCGTAGTGCTTGGTTCGAATCCTGCCCAGGGCCGAAATTATTTCGGTACAGCTGCGCTTCGGGTCGTTACTCTGACTCTCGTGGGCGGGGAGTTGGGTGTGTGTGTGTGTGTGTAAGGTCATAGCATTACCCATAGATCGGACCTACGAGCTCTGAGCTCTCTTCCAGGAGGGAAATAGCTGTCGATCACGAGTCCAACACGTGATCCGAAGACCAAGTGAATACACACACACACACACACACACACACACACACACACACACACACAC
>NC_134819.1:6701889-6706889 GCF_046742065.1 Oratosquilla oratoria
AGTTTGTATAAAGGTCTACACCATTTTAAACAAATTATGCAAGAAATTTTATTCTGCACCCAATTTTCCTTCCCAATTCCACTTCCCTATCTGGATATATATATATATATATATATATATATATATATATATATATATATGTTTGTGTATATATATACATATATATATACATATATATATATATATATATATATATATATACTGTATATATATATTTATATATACTGTATATATATATATATATATATATATATTTATATATGTAATATATATATATACATATATATATATACATATATGTATATATATATATATATATACATATATATATATATACATATATATATATTTATATACATGCATTATTAAAATCGACAGCATTAAGGAGGTTGTTGATCTTCTTATGGGTATTCTCCAGTTTTCTAACCAATACTTTGCCATTTGGAGGGTGGGCATAGACCAAGTTGCCAAAATGATTAATTTATTTCAACGTTTCGTCTAACAAAGAGACATCTTCAGGAAATTCTGTAACAAAGATAATATAGACGTACAGAAATAAAGAAAACAACATGTTAATCTAAACAAATTCACAAATATGGAAATAGATATCAATAAATGAGCAAAAACACACATCCTATCATGATACATGGGCTGTTGGGGACCGCTACTTACAAAAATTAAAGGTCCAAAGAAATGACGAAGGAAATCTTCGTTTGGTGACTTATATATACGCACCTAGCCGGCTTGGGTGGTGGAAGGGGTGGTGGAGGGAGGATTAGAGGGCGGGGTTGGTTTCTCGTTAATACGTGAAGGGTTGCGGGGTTGCGGGGTTGCGGGGTCGGTTGGGGGGAGGATGGAAGGAGTGGGTGGGAGGAGGTGGAGGAGGGTTATCGGGGAGAGGTCACGGGTGGTGGTAGCTTGGCTGTACTGTCAATCAAAACAATGACAGATATCATGTTACTTTGGATATTAATTATAGGACTAAATTCCCTTATAAACATAGCTTCTAGAAGCTATACTCACCTAGCCGGCTTGGATGGTGGAAGGGGTGGTGGAGGGAGGATTAGAGGACGGGGTTGGTTTCTCGTTCATACGTGAAGAAGAGGGTTGGGGGTTGGGGGGTTAGGGGGTTGCGGGGTCGGTTGGGGGGAGGATGGAAGGAGTGGGTGGGAGGAGGTGGAGGGGGGGTTGTCGGGGAGAGGTCACGGGTGGTGGTAGCTTGGCTGTACTGTTAAACAAAGCAATGACAGATATCATGTTACTTTGGATATTAATTATAGGACTATATTCCCTTATAAACATAGCTTCTAGAAGCTTAAGTTTATGTACATCCCTATTGCTTGCTATAATCCTGGTGTTTTTAACTAGGTATTCACGGGTGGCTGTTTGGTTATGGTATTTCAATAAATGATGTTTTATAGCCCCATTTTGCAAGTGCATAGTTATTCTCCTACTGAGACTACATCTAGTAAAACCAATATAAGCAGTTTTACGGTGATACAATTAAATTCATACACAATATTGGTTTTTAGACATGGTCTCAGTATTACTATTCAAGTTATTAGTTATTACCAATGAGCTAGTTTTTGGGTTGGAGTAGTATACAACCACGCGGATTTCCTTATCTTTAGAAACCGGGTGGCGGTTTTTATTGATGATATCTTTAATGATTTTCTCATCTTTTTTGTAACCCTTGTTGAAGATGTTATTGTAGTAGATATTAATGAATTGGGGCTTAGGGGATGTTTGTGGGGAAAGGTGGTCACACATAATTTTATTACAAATTGCATCAAAATCACTATTAGGGAAACCATTATTAACCAGAATATGGCGGATGTGCTGCAATTCTGTATTCAGTGCCTGCCAGGCACTGCATATAACATCTTCAACAAGAGTTACAAAAAAGATGAGAAAATAATTAAAGATATCATCAATAAAAACTGCCACCCGGTTTCTAAAGATAGTAATACTGAGACCAAGTCTAAAACCAATATTGTGTATGAATTTAATTGTACCACCGGGAACTGTGCAACCCGATAAACTGCATATATTGGTTTTACTAGATGTAGTCTCAGTAGGAGAAAAACTATGCACTTGCAAAATGGGGCTATAAAACATCATTTATTGAAATACCATAACCAAACAGCCACCCGTGAATAACTAGTTAAAAACACCAGGATTATAGCAAGCAATAGGGATGTACATAAACTTAAGTTTCTAGAAGCTATGTTTATAAGGGAATATAGTCCTATGATTAATATCCAAAGTAACATGATATCTGCCATCGCTTTGTTTAATAGTACAGCCAAGCTACCATCACCCGTGACCTCTCCCCGACAACTCCCCCTCCACCTCCTCCCACCCACTCCTTCCATCCTCCCCCCAACCGGCCCCCCAACCCCCAAACCCCCAACCCCCCAACCCCCAACCCTCTTCTTCACGTATGAACGAGAAACCAACCCCGTCCTCTAATCCTCCCTCCACCACCCCTTCCACCATCCAAGCCGGCTAGGTGAGTATATATAAGTCACCAAACAAAGATTTCCTTCGTCATTTCTTTGGACCTTTAATTTTTGTAAGTAGCGGTCCCCAACAGCCCATGTATCATGATAGGATGTGTGTTTTTGCTCATTTATTGATATCTATTACCATATTTGTGAATTTGTTTAGATTAACATGTTGTTTTCTTTATATCTGTACGTCTATATTATCTTTATTACAGAATTTTCTGAAGATGTCTCTTTGTTAGACGAAACGTTGAAATAAATGAATTATTTTGGCAACTTGGTCTATGCCCACCCTCCAAATGGCAGAGTATTGGTTAGAAAACTGGAGAATACCCACAAGAAGATCAACAACCTCCTTAATGCTGTCGATTTTAATAATGCATGCATACAAGAGAATCTGCTCCCCAGATATTCATATATATATATATTATATATATATATATATATATATATACATATATATAAGTATATATAGATATATATATGTAATATATATATATATATATATGTATATATGCGTATACTTAGGCAGGATGTTCTCCTTCTGCCAAGAAATGTTGTATATGATAACATGATGACAACCAACAATTTTCTTGTTAACTTGTTCAATACTGCGAACAAGGCGACGTATTTCAAGAGGTAATCTATGTAGAATGCCAGCAAAGGACATTTCAACACTGAGGCAGGATAGTCAAACTAGTAGATATTTCGGCACCAACGTTTCGAAGTTGCATAACTTCATTTTCAAGGCACAATAATACATACAATAATCAAAGCGTAAGTATACAGAAATAGTGTTACATAAATGAGCTAAGGAGAGGTTACAAACAAACAAATAATATGAAATATGTACGAACATAGGAGAGGTTGACAAAAGGACAAAAACCCCCAGCAATGACAATTGATCACCCACCCCATGGGGTGGTCAATTGGTCACTGCACTGTGGGGTGGAAGAATAGACATCATCAACATGGAAATGTGCGATCATGGCTTTAGAAGAAGGGAGAATTTGGAGATCTTGAAGCTGCTTATTTGTGTCGGGGTTGCTGTGTTTGATATGCAACGCTTCGACAATCGCAAGTCTCTTGTGGTCTTTTTCAGTGGCAATAATGGAAGTACCCTTTACGAGGTCTTCTCTTGTGAGTCGTAGTTGGTGGT
This sequence comes from Oratosquilla oratoria, assembly GCF_046742065.1. Taxonomy (NCBI): domain Eukaryota; kingdom Metazoa; phylum Arthropoda; class Malacostraca; order Stomatopoda; family Squillidae; genus Oratosquilla; species Oratosquilla oratoria. The sequence continues at coordinate 6,705,556 of NC_134819.1, forward strand.
TACTGTAATCTACTAGTTTGACTATCCTGCCTCAGTGTTGAAATGTCCTTTGCTGACCTTCTACATATATTGCCTCTTGAAATACGTCGCCTTTTCGCAGTATTGTACAATTTAACAAGAAAATTGTGTTGTCATCATGCTATTATAAACAATATATATATATATATATATATATATATATATTGTATATATATATACTAGCCAAATTACCCGCGCTAGGTTACAGTATTGATGGTATCCCTTGTAAAATTTTATATAATTAATAAGTCTGTGTGTAGATAATTCTTCTTTGTCTTCGAAGGAAAATATTACACACAGAATTTCGGAATAGCTATGGGAAATCCTCTTTCACCGGTTTTAGCTAACATACATGGAATATTTTGAAAAAATATTTATTACAAACTATTAAAGACGAAAAAGTTATTTGGTTCAGATATGTAGATGATGTTTTGTGTTTCTTGCCTAATAACCTATCTATTGATGATTTCCTTGTTAATCTAAATTCATCGGTACCCTCCATTAACTTCACCCTTGAGATAGAAAATAACTACAGTTTGACCTTTTTAGATGTTGAAATGATTAGAGATAATGGTACTCTGTAAACAAAAGTCTATAGAAAAACCTACCAATATTTTTTCCTATTACATCAATGTAAAAAGATCAGTTTTTACTTCCATGTACTTGAAAGCTTACAGGATTCCAGATCCTGAACTTATTGATGATGAATTTAGAACTATCCGGAATATTGGGGAAAAGTTAAAATATCCTACTCATATTCTTAATCAATGTCACAGCACCGCCAAGAAACGCTTTCTCAAAACTTACAATCAAGAACAAGGAAACCATAAAGAACTTAATACACTTGTTCTTCCTTTTCATGAAAGTTTCCTTAGTATTGTTAACCTACTCAAAATTGGATATCAAAGTAGCTTTTAGATATGACCATACCATTAAGAAAACTTTAATTAAGAACAGCCCTCCTTAAAACAACGGCGTGGTCTATAAAATTCCTTCTCAAGATTGTTAAAAAAAATTATATTGGACAAACTGGGAAAAACTTGGAAACAAGAATTTCCCAACAAATATAGTGTGAGATCTGCCCAGGAAAATAATGCGTTATTTCAACATAAAGCACAATACAACCATCTTATTGATAGGTCTAAGGCAAATTTTAGCCAAAGGAAAAAAATTAACAAGAAAGAAATACAATAGAATCCTACTTAATATCAGGCACGTTTTATAAAAATATAAACTTAAGCTATGGTCATTTTAAACGTGATAAATTGGCAGCCCATATGGTCACCGAGATCTTTCCGCCAGATTGAGCCTTATGT
>NC_134819.1:6714389-6719389 GCF_046742065.1 Oratosquilla oratoria
GTTATCTTGGTACACTATTACACAATCTTATCACTAAGGCACGTCACTGGCAAACTCGTCTTCCGAGCCCGTGCATCTCGTTTAAGAAGGTCGGAAGTTCCTTGGTGAGGTGCCACGCTCGTATAACTGAATTATTTATGTGAACTGGATTTAGTTCGTCACATCTTATATTTTAATTTACATAATTAGTTTATAATTTAGTCTGACAGCCAGACTATAATATATATATCCAGGGGAGGTTCGTCAGTATACGTAATAATGTGTTTATTGCTGTGTGATCGCGTGTGCATGGTGCGACAGGGAATGCCTTGTCAGCGGATTGGTACAGGATGTGTCAGGCGCCTTATTGTCTGCCGGCTGGTGTGAGTGTGGGAGTGAGTGGAGGTGAGTGGGTTATATGACTGAGTGATATACTCACTTGTGTATGAGGCGTATACATATCGCTCTCCCCCTGGGGTTAGGTGGCTCCCGGCACCTAGGGTACATGGTTTACAAAAGTATATATATGGGTAATACATCGAGAAAAAATTTCAGAGACACAAAATCCTGTGGGATTATAAATGTGCAGATGGGGGGGTGTTGTTGAAGAGATTCTGAGATCCCAAGGGGGATCATGCACTGTAAATAGGGGTAGTGATGTTGTGTCTCAGAAGTGTAACGTTGTGTCTCACCAGATTACATGTTATATTGGATTTCACATACACTGTTTAATTCACTTTTTAAATGTTATTGTTTTTATGGTTTAACACTATCACTGTTGGGAGTGTTGTTTTTCTAAACACTGTTCTATGGTCAGTTTGGTGTGTCACATTGCACTTGTTTTATTTCATAGTATGGATATATAGTTTCTGTAAGAATGTTTATAGTATTTAAGATATTGGGTGAGACACAAGAATAAACTTAATCTAGGTTTACAACAATTTGGGTATGGAGGTGGAAAGGTTTTGGAAGGTGTTACTTCATGCAACAGAATATGATTATTATTAGTAGTATAAAGAGAATGATTAAGAGGGAAAGGGCTGTGGAGGTATATGGAAGGATCCTATGATGTAAGTCGAATGAATCCATGTCTAGAGTGGTTGATTTATTTAGTTGGTGTATTATGTCTATCTTGCTTGGAAGGATGGTATTGGGAATCTTAGGTAGGGGAGGGAGTATTAGTTGGGTTATGGGGCCTAGGTCGTGGGTCAAATTGAGGGTACCTTGGTCGTGGAGGTTATTGGGGAGTAGCATTGAGTTCATCGTGTAGATTTGGCAAATCTGGCAGTGTGATGGAGCCGTTGACCTTATGGTGGGTGGGTGGTTTACGGGGGCACATGACAGATACTAAGGTTGGATGAGGGAGGTATAGGAAGTGTTTATGTCCTACATGTGTATGGTGAATTTTGGTGTTGTCCTAGAAACGCAAATGAAACACGAAGTTTCATAGGGTTAGCCTCCTACTACAGACACTTTATCCGAAACTTTGCTGATATTGCTTCCCCTCTGACCAAATTCACAAAGAAAGGCGAGCCAAGTGATGTAACGGGACGGGTGTAACGGTATTGTTACGTCGTTCTATCCAACGTCACTAGTAACACAAAATGTGACGGGTCCGTCACATCATCACGTTAAGGGGGGTCCACTGCACAAACGCCTCTAAGTTTTTGTTTGTTTATTGTCCTATTCAGATAATGTTATCTTGGTACACTATTACACAATCTTATCACTAAGGCACGTCACTGGCAAACTCGTCTTCCGAGCCCGTGCATCTCGTTTAAGAAGGTCGGAAGTTCCTTGGTGAGGTGCCACGCTCGTATAACTGAATTATTTATGTGAGCTGGATTTAGTTCGTCACATCTTATATTTTAATTTACATAATTAGTTTATAATTTAGTCTGACAGCCAGACTATAATATATATATCCAGGGGAGGTTCGTCAGTATACGTAATAATGTGTTTATTGCTGTGTGATCGCGTGTGCATGGTGCGACAGGGAATGCTTTGTCAGCGGATTGGTACAGGATGTGTCAGGCGCCTTATTGTCTGCCGGCTGGTGTGAGTGTGGGAGTGAGTGGAGGTGAGTGGGTTATATGACTGAGTGATATACTCACTTGTGTATGAGGCGTATACACACTCAAATCTACTCAGCTGCGCAGGTTTCCTCTCTTTCTTTCCTCTCCAACTATCCCTACCAAATGTCCTGCGGCGATGGGGCCAGCAATGACGGGGGCAAGGTATAGATGTGCCTGGAAGCCCCTAGTTGCTGCTCCGCACGTAGGCGGTACAGGCACGATGGTCGTCGGGGTGGTAGGACTTTGGAGGTGGAACCTCCCGATGGCAGCGACCTGTACGACTGGGCAGCCCTATTCAGGGTCCGCACTGCCCACCTCCCGCAAGAGGAAGGGCCTAGAAAAGGTGGCCTAAAAATTGCCCATCTCCACACTTTCCTGGGTGGGAAGCCGCACCCACCAAGGCATCTCAACATTGCGGTCGTAAACAACTAAAAACTCCCATGAAGATTGCTGCATGGAATGTAAGGACCCTGATGGATCCAGTTCATACCCATGCAGCAGACAGACCACCAAGACGTACAGCATTGGTGGCATCGGAATTACGTAGATACGACATTGACATTGCTGCCCTCAGTGAGACTCGTCTGGCAGATGAGGGATCGATAGTTGAAGCTGGCGAGGGATATACCTTCTTCTGGAAGGGTCTATCTAGCGCTGACAATCGCATCCACGGTGTGGGCCTTGCCATAAAATCCACTTTGCTTAGTAAACTCCACGTTGCCCCTGTGGGCATTTCTGAACGGCTTATGACCATAAGGATCCCTCTAGTCAAAAACAGATAAATCACCATGATCAGTTGTTATGCACCAACTCTAACATCTTCAGAGGATTCCAAAGATTTATTTTACGAGGAACTTGACAAACTGTTATCAGCCACTCCAAGAAATGACAAGATTGTTGTGCTCGGTGACTTCAATGCTAGAGTTGGATCGAACGTCACCGTCTGGCATGGAATTATTGGCAAACATGGGGTAGGGAAAGAGAATGCCAACGGGTTAAGACTTCTTAACACATGTGCTCTTCACAGACTAACAATAACTAACACGTTATTCCAACTTCCAACCAAACAAAAGACAACTTGGATGCATCCACGCTCCAAGCACTGGCACCTCATAGACTACATCATAACCCGTCAATCGGATATTCAGGACTTCAAAGTCACAAAGGCACTCAGGGGAGCTGAGTGTTGGACAGACCATCGCCCCATTCGCTCCGTGGTACAATTCGTAGTCCGTCCTTCCAACCGAAAGCAGAACAAAAAACAACAGATAAACAGAAATCTTTTGCAAGACCAGGGCAAGCGCAAAGAACTCCAGGACAGATTATCTCAGGCGATTGAACAACTTCCAGAGCCTACTGATAACACAAACCTGGATCAAATGAATGCAAACTGGAATGAATTTACAAATACACTGCATCATACAGCCTCCGAAGTTCTAGGCATCTCTAAGAAGAAACACCAAGATTGGTTCGATGAGAATGATGCAGAAATACATACACTTCTCCAAAGGAAGAATGAAGCACATGCAGCCCTTCTCAGTAACCAAAACAACCACTCTCTGCGTGCAAATTTCAACAACCTCAGAGCTGAGGCTCAACGCTCCCTTCGACGGATGCAAAATGATTGGTGGTGCCAGAAAGCTCGAGAAATCCAGCAATTTGCAGATGAAAACGACCAGCAAAGTTTTTTCGCAGCCGTAAAGGCAACGTATGGGCCACGCCAAAGTTCAATAGCGCCTCTCAAAGCAGCTGATGGCCATATCATCAAAGACCAGCAAGGCGTATTGGACAGGTGGTCCGAATACCTAAGCCAACTCCTAAACCAAGTGAACCCAATAGATGCACAATTTGCTGACCGCCTTCCATGTCTACCCCTTCTTGACCACCCAGATGCTGCACCCACCTTTACCGAAGTCCATGCAGCCTGCAAAAGCTTGAGAAACAACAAAGCTGCAGGACCTGATGGCATACCAGCTGAATTATTCAAGTTTGGGGGCCATGCTGTGACTCGGCGACTCCACAAGTGGACTAAGGTATTTTGGGAAGCTGGCTATTTACCACAATCACTCAAAGATCCAATCATGGTAATGATATACAAGAAGAAAGGGCTAACTATCGCGCAATCTCTCTCCTAGATACTGCAGGAAAAGTTATAGCACGTGTCCTGCTGACCAGATTACTCGGCTACGTTTCAGAGTTAGTACTACCTGAGACACAGTGTGGATTTAGAAAGGAAAGATGCACCTCCGACATGATTTTTGTCGCCAGACAACTACTGGAAAAAGCACAAGAACAGAGACAGGACCTCTACTTTGGCTTTGTTGATCTGGCAAAAGCGTTTGACACCGTTAACCGAGAGATGCTCTGGAAGATCATGACAAAGTGCGGATGCCCACCTAAGTTTATGGCCATCATTAGAGCATTCCATCAAGGTATGTCCGCAAGAGTATGTGCAGGGGGCCTGCTATCGGACCCTTTTGAGGTATCGATTGGTGAACAAGGCTGCGTCCTTGCACCTACCATATTCATCTTGTACCTTTCTGCCATTACCCTCCTAGCACGTTATAACACCCGAGCTGAAGGCGGCATTGCCATAAACTACAGATTAGACGGAAGCCTATTAAATCTTCAGCGGCTGAAATTTAAAAAAAAAAGGCCGCACAACCTACATATTCGGTCTTCAGTATGCTGATGATGCAGCATACCCAGCCCCAACACAGCAAGCATTCCAGAGAAATATTACAGCCACCAATTATGCATACCGAGCAGGAGGTATGCTGGTCAATGCGGACAAGACTGAGGTACTTCAGTATCTATTCGAACCCCAACGGCGTAACCCCAACATACTCTCCAGGTTTACGGTGGAAGGAGAACTAAAAAACGCGGATGTCTTCAGGTATCTTGGTAGCTCTCTCTCTTTTACCTGCGAGCTTGAACCAGAGATTC
>NC_134819.1:6721889-6736889 GCF_046742065.1 Oratosquilla oratoria
ATTGGCTGGTCCCGTGTAATGCTGGTATTGTGGGATTTTGTCACGTGAGTTTTTATCGCGCCATTTTGCATATGTTGTGTGAGCCTCTGAGTTAAAGTTTGTGTGGTATGGCCTATATACTCTTCTTGGCAAAGCACACCGTCTTTGTATAAATCACATGAGTATTTGTATACCACATTATTTTTCTTGAGTTTATCCGTGGTAGCTGTCATATTGTTTTTCATCACCAGCGATGATGTTCTAGGGTTACGGTAAAAGATTATAAGGTTTATTTTGTCCTCTTCTTTTCTAGGCTTACAATTTTTATGGATAATATCTTTTAAAGCTTTTTCATCTTTTTTGTACGCTGATGACATTGTATTCTGATAATAAATGTTTATATTATTTTTCTTACTCTCTAACTCTTTATTCTTGGTGTTGGCTTTCTCCATATTATTTTTAATTTCCTTATCGATCTCCCTCATTGCAAAGCCATTGTTTGTTAAAATTTGCTTGACTGTAACAAGTTCTTGGTGTAGTAGTTGCCAACTGGAACAAATTTTAAAGGCTCATGTGACATAGGCACGTATTACGCTCATCTTATATTTGGAGGGACATTCACTAGAACCGTTTAGACATCTTCCAGAATTAGTTGGTTTTCTATAGACAGTTGTGGTGAAAACGCCTTTTGTACCATCTACCCAAAGGTCTAGAAAGGGAATTTTATTATTGACGCTCCTTTCCACCGTAAAGTGTAGACAAGAATGTTCTTCCATTTTTTTTTATGTCATCAAGGTGTTTTTCTCCTTCTACATCTACAAAAATGTAATCTAAATATCTTAGATACAATTTAGGTTTAACGTTTAAAGTATCGAGGACGTGGTTTTCGATATGGCACATATAAGCCTGTGCAAATAAAACTCCTAGAGGACTTCCCATACTAACACGATCTAACTGGCGATAAATTCTGCCTGATGGGCATCTAAAAGGTACTTCTTGGGTACATGTCTGTAATATTTTCTGCAAGACGTGACGAGGGAATTTTGGAGGGGGCAAACTGACATGGTGGAAAACGTCATGTAAAATTATCTCAATTGTCTCTTGTACAGGAACATTCGTATAGAGGCTTTCCACGTCCAGAGATGCAAGCATTCCGTGGGGGTTAGAATTTTTAAGAAATTCTACAAATTCATCCGTAGAGCGGAGAGTGTGGAAGGTGGGGATGTATGGGGTGATCAGTTCATTTAGTTGTTTTACTAAAAGGTATGTAGGTGTGGGTATTTGTGAGATGATAGGTCTCAACTTGTGTCCAGGTTTGTGGGTTTTGACATTTCCATAGAAATATCCCGGTTCTTAGTGACCTTGTAGTGGGGCAAAATTAACACCATCAAGCAGCAATTAATTTTGTAACTCTCTTACGAATGTCATCTATTGGATTTCGGTTGACACGTACAAATTTGGATGTGTCTTGCAAAATGCTCTCAACTTTTTCAATGTAATCAGAATGGTTAAGAATAACAAAAAGGTCTGATTTGTCCGCCCTACGTATTACAATATCCTTATTTTCCCGGAGTTCTTTTGCTGCTAAATGCAGCTCAGCTGTGAGCAAAGTATTATTACCATAACCTCTGCGTTTGGTACTTTCAGCTTGTAAATGTTCTTTAACATCAGGTTTCATATTAGTCTTACCTTTTTGATGGAGTTCACAAAGATTTTTGTATAGAAGCTCCAACTCGGCTATTTTCTCTGCTTTCTTAAAATGGGGCATATAATTACATTTTAAACCTAAGTTAAGAAATTCCTTTTGCTGATCCGAGAGCGGGTAGTCCGTGCTCTTTGGGATACACATCTTGCTACCATATAAGAGACTCAATTTCTTCAGCACTCGTGTTTCCGTGGCGTTCGTGTGCATGGATAGGCTATGTTATAAGGCCCCTTCAATTTTGTCACGGAGAGATGGGACAAAATTGCACCTATAAAAAAGTTCCACTGCATTGCTTAATTCCTCTTTTAGGCTCTTGAGTTGTTGATTCTTTTGTTCAATTTGTTCATACGGGAAAATAAGGATACTCAGAAACGTAGGATTAAGTGCATGGGATCTGCTGTTAGAACCACCGGTAATCGGAGGTCAAACATAAATGTGATTAGAATGGAAACTCAAATGAATGATCTTAACACACTAGTAAAAAACTTGCAGGATAATCAGGCTAATATAGAAAAACAACTATTAAGTATAACGAGGGATTGAGGAAGCTGGTGGCAGAGTTTGGGAGAGTATGTGATAGAAGAAAGCTAAAGATAAATGTGGGTAAAAGTAAGGTGATGAGATGTACAAGGGGTGAAAGTGGCAGTAGACTGGAAGTGAACATTAAGGGAGAGCGACTGGAGGAAGTGGATAGTTTTAGATACTTGGGTGCAAGTGTAGCAGGAAAAGGTGGAGTGAAGGTGGAGGTAGAATGTAGATTGAGAGAAGCGAGTAAATGCCTTGGTGGTTTAAAGAGTGTAATGAGAAATAGACATTTGGGAATGGATGCGAAGAGGAGACTGTATGAAGGAGTGATTGTGCCAACAGCATTGTATGGGGCAGAAACGTGGAACATAAGAGAAGAAGAGAGAAGGAGTTTGAATGTGTTTGAGATGAGGTGTCTGAGAAGTATGGTGGGGGTTACTAGGCTAGATAGAGTGAGAAATGAGGAGGTGAGGAGGAGAACAGGGGTGAAAAAGGATTTGGGAGATAGGGTTGATGAAAGAATATTAGGATGGTTTGGACACATGGAAAGAATGAGTGAAGAAAGACTAGTAAAAGAGGTATGGAAGGCAGATGTGGAGGGAGTGAACATGAGGGGACGTCCTAGGATGAGGTGGATGGATGGGGTGAAGGGGGCTTTGGGGAAGAGGGGAATGTCTGTTGAGGAAGGAAGGGAGAGGACGGAAGACAGAGGTGAGTGGAGAATGGTTGTATATGGATGATGTTGTGACTGCATGAGGAGGAATGGGCGGGGGGGTGGGGGGTGGGGTAGTATGTGTGAGTAAATTTTGACGCAGCCCGAAGGGATTTCTCCCCGTCCTCTCCTTATATGCAAAGGGGGACGGAGAGGGGGGGTCGCCGATTAAATGAAGCGGCCTTGCTGTGGATGTACTGTGTCTTGCGACACTGCTTCTGACCCAGGGCGGTGGGCAGGGTGCAGGGATGACCCGTCATCCAGGAGGTGCTCAGATGAGAGGAAGGGTGGGAGGGGTGTGGAGTGTATTTAGGGATGAAATGGGTGGGAGTGTTTTTATGCCTTTCCCTTTTTGGCTACCTCCCTTGGAAGGGGGAAAAAGCCTTGGTATATGTATGTATGTACTTAATAATTTAGCTAACAATAACAGATATAAACAGGATAATTCAAATCAATTCATATACTGATGCTGGTTTCATGAGAGCAATACTCATGATACTCACGATTGTTATGGATTTAAATTATTAAGTGATAAAGAAAAGTTTGAAGTTGTCAGAAGTAAATTTATGCTTTAACTGTTTGTCTAATCAACATCGGGCGAGGAATTGTACCAGGAGGGAGACTTGTAACGATATCTCTAACGACAAGGAGTGTGGCATGTGGCATCATCCGTTATTGCATAGATCACCAGTGAATGGAACAATGTAGCATATAAATGATCACAAAACATCAAGGGTTTCGTTAATGGTTAGCTCAATATACCACAACGGTGTACCCATAAATACAGTGGGATAGTGGATCAGATGTAACTGTTATAACTCACTCAATGACAAAAAGGTTAGGGTTAATAGGAAAGGATGTTCAGGTGACCATCACAAAGGTGTGTAATGTTGTAGAGTCGTGCATGAGTAAGGAGTACACTGTTCCTTTGGTAGACCAACAAAGCAAAATTTTGAAAATTAAGGCATATGGTCTTAATGAGATAACATCGAATGTGTATGAGGTTGATGCTAACGAATTAAGTAGCATACTACAAGTGAATCCAATGTTGCTAGTGAGACCGATTGGCAAGATAGATATGCTGATTGGATCAGATTGTTGTCAGTTATTACCCAAAGTAATAAAAACGGTATGTAACCTCCAATTGTTAGAAAACCAATTTGGTTATTGTATTAGAGGTAGTATGAGTACCGGTATAAACAAAAGAGGCAACACTGTTTGTGTCAGGATGAACCATATTAGTACTCAGAAAATAGAGGTGTCTAAACTCCCTAACTTGAAGGTATCCTTGAATAATGTGTTTGGAAGTGATACAGATCATAATATACCTTGCTTTTGCAAACGAAGTATACCTGATGAATGGACATTAAAAGAAACTGGAGAATCGAAATCAATTGAACAGAGTCTCACATTTGCTGAAGGGAACAGGTTTTGGGTTGTTAAATATCCTTGGATAAAGAATCCTGCAAGTCCGCCCAATATTTACCCTAGTACCATTGCTCGTATGAAAGCGACAGAGAAGAGGTTGCGCAACCGTGGCTTAGAACATTGTAAAGTATATCAAAACCAGATTGATGAGATGATCGCTGGAGGTATAGCACGGAAAATTACAAGGGTAGAAAGAGCTTTATACTGGTCCTGTTCTTTACATTCATCACTACGAGGTAATGAAACCAAATTCCCAATCTACACCTATGAGAATCGTGTTTGATTCATCAGCTTCCAATCACGGTCACCAACTAAATACGTATTGGGTGAAAGAATCAGACATTATGAATTCAATGTTCGGAGTATTACTAAGGATGAGACAGGAGAAAGTAGCTGCAATGGATGACATATCAAAGATATACCGTACTATTAGACTGGATGATAAAGACCTGCATACACATAGATTCATTTGGAGGGATTTCAATGTGTTAAACTCTCCTGAACATTATATCATAACGAGGCTTACATTTGGGGATAAGCCAAGCAATATTATAGCAACATTAGCAATAAGGCACACCACGGAGAAATATGCAAGTGAATATCCAGCTGCTGCTAAAATGATAATGAGAAACATTTATGTTGATGACATGGTGCAGTCAGTGAGCGGCGAAATAAAGGCTACTGAGCTTATCAAGGAGTATAGAAGGAGATGGTTGCATTTCTTTGCGGGATTATACAATCTCAAGATCCATAGGTTTGAACACTCGATTGGACCTGATAATGCAACTGGCAACCCAAATTTAATTTTGTCTTCTGATAGATCAAGACTTGCTTATGGAGCTATTGCATACTGCAGTTTATTTACACAGTCGGGAAAATGTAGATCATCCATTTTCATAGCTAAGAGTAGGATGGCACCTGCCAAACAAATGAGTATTCCAAGGATTGAGCCATTTGTCACGGTGCTCTCAAATCGACTACGCATGAAAATTAAGCAAGAGCTAGAATGGCACTCTGAGATAGTATTTCCATTTATTTGCATGTCCACCCAAAACGTGTACATAGACCTGATCGACGGGTGTGATGCGCAGAGCTTGTTGATGACTTTCAGGCGATTTGTGTCCATTAGAGGTTACCCGTGCAGCATATATTCTAATAGAGGCCCAGAACTTATATCCACGAACAAAGAATTGAAGCGAGTGTTTAACCAATTAGATTGGAATGATGTGTGCAAATTTGGAAGAAATAAAGGTATGGAATGGCAGTTCACCAAGTCAGCTGATGTCCCACGGCAGAATGGGGTGAATGAAGCATTGATTAAAAGTGTGAAGCGTTCATTGAAGGTCATGATAGGGGAGAAAATTCTTACATTCAAGGAGTTCCAAACGGTATTCTTTAAAGTAGCTGATCTCCTGAATGAACGGACAATCGGCCTCAAACGTGGGTTTGATGTGAATGTTGGATGTTACTTATATTCTATTGAACTGCTGTTGGGTCGTACTTACAATCACGCACCAGTGGGAACATGGGCTCAGTGCAATATGAATCACCGATTGGATTTCCTGAATAGTAACAGGATTTTGACAAAGAGATTTCTTCCCTACTCTTCTAGTGCAGCAAAGGTGGCATGTTGCCAAGAGGAATCTACGAGTGAGTTATTTAGTACTTCTACAGGATAATAATGCCAAGGGGACGCTGGAGGTTGGCTCAAATTGTTGAAGCCCCGGCTGGACGAGATGGGCTTGTAAGGGAAGTAACAATTAGATATAAGAACCAGACTTCAGGATCGAAGAATGAAGGACTAGAAGATATGCAGTTCAAACGATCAGTACACCGCCTCGTAGTAATCCCTCCCATAGAAGGACAGTCATTTCAAGGCGGGGTGGGGAGTGCATCATCACTAAACGATGATATTGGTTTGAGTTGTTTGTATGAACCATTTAGGATGACTTATACATTTTGTATATTTATATGTTCGTGTATTGACTAAAGTATTTTTATATCTACTTAACGCATTATAATTATTTAATGAATGTATCACATATTTATTCCATTGGAATCTTATATACTTTATTTGTGAAGGGAACCATTTCTGCACATTTCGCTATGTATTTGTTCACGTGGACATTACTAGGAAGGTGACGCTCATTACACCGACATTGTCGTCGGTGATTTCGAAGTGTGAAGTGGGTTATGATTGAGAGACCAGCGACCAAGGTGAAAATGTTGTGAAGACTTAAGTCACTGCCCAGGCGATGTTTTTGGCCTTCAGACTAAAAGGCTTGGAGCACTAATGTGTGTTATGATTTCTAATTTAAGGTAAGATATGACAGGAGCGTTGTATTACGGTTAACAGATTGTTTACGTATAATAATACTGAGTGCAATACATTGCTTGTATAGAAGAACATGATTCAAACGAATACTTGCTTACAATAGCTTAAGTTGTAAATGATTTTATAATCATGTAATAATAGTCATAGAAAAATATTGAACTTCTTACTTTGTTTTTGATGTCTGTACAATACACGTTATTATAATTTTCCATGTAGTAGCAATTATTCAAAAAAATTATTATATAGGAATTTAGAGGATTATGCTCATTATGATTTCAATGTAAACTGTATAGGTACTTTGTTTTGTTTGATGGTTTCTGTAATTTTCACGTTATGTATAATGTGGATTTATGTGTATTAATTTGTAATATACTCACAGGTATATATAATTACGACAGTACACGTAGTTTTAGTGTGAAACATGGAGTAACTTCACCCTAGATTTTTCACATCTTTCAGTTTGGAGTTCAGTTTGAGGTGTTTCGTTTACGAATACTCTCCACCATTTACCAATGTCTTGGTTATTCTTATGTCGAGATTTTCTCTTTAGACATACGCCTGTATTTCTTGCAATTTGTTCCTAATACTACGAACATTAAAGAACATGGTATTAAGAAACTCACGATTATTTATTTTTTACACGTTTTGAGTTTCAACATCATGCATTACATTATAATCTTGTTCTTTATTGACACCTTGCTCTATATTGATATTTGGTCCTTCATTGACATTCCATGCGTCATAAACATTTACCCCATCACGGACATCTGGACCCTTACGGTCATTCGATCACTTATTTATACCTTGCTCCACTACGACACCGCTATATATATATATATATATATATATATATATATATATATATATATATATATATGTATATATATATACATATATATATATATACATACATATATATATATATATATATATATATATATATGGGTGTGTGTGTGTGTGTGTGTGTGTGTGTGTGTGTGTGTGTGTGTGTGTGTGTGTGTGTGTGTGTGTGTGTGTGTGTGTGTGTGTGTGTGTGTGTGTGTGTGTGTGTGTGTGTGTGTGTGTGTGTGTGTGTGTGTGTGTGTGTGTGTGTGTGTGTGTGTGTGTGTGTGTGTGTGTGTGTGTGTGTGTGTGTGTGTGTGTAAACTGTATGTATAAACAAAGCTATACTCCCCTTGTTCCTATCTAGTCGGTCTCCTTTCTCCATCTCGACCTTTACCTCGACAAAAACACATTTCCCGTCACGAGGAAGAGGAGGAATAGGAGGAGGAGGAATGGGAGGAAGAGGAGGAGAAGGAGGAGAGGGAGGAAGAGGAAGAGAACGAGGACGAGGACGAGGACGAGGAGAAGGAATAAAATAAAGAAGTGGGAGAGGAGGAAGAGGACGAGGTTGAGCAGGAAGAATAGGAAGAGGAGGAGGAATAGGAGGAAAAGGAAAGAGAGGACGAGAAGGAAGAGTAGAAAGAGGAAGAGGAGGAGGAATAGGAGGAGGAGAAAGAAGAGGAGGAGGAGGAGAAGGAGGAGGAATAGGAGGAAGAAGAAGATGAGGATGAGAAGGGCTAGGAGGAGGAGGAGGAGGAGGTGGAGGAGGAGTAGGAAGAGGAGGAGGGGGAGATGGAAGAGCACGAGGATGGAGGAGGAAGAGGAAGAAGAGGAGGAGGGGAAGAGGAGGGGAAGGATGAAGAGAGGGAAGAGGAGGAAGAAGAGGAGGAGGGGAGGAGGAGGGGAAGGAGGAAGAGGGGGAAGAGGAGGAAAATGAGGAAGAAGAGGAGGACTACAAGGAACAGGCTTAGGAGGACATGAGGCGAATGTCTTCATTCTCAGGCGAAGGCCAAGTAGCCACCATCTTCTTCAATGTCAACGCCTTTTCGCTCTTGTCCTTCAGGTTTATTTACTGAAGTCTGGACCTGTACACATGGTGGTGATGACTCCATCTCAGACGTACTCTCTGCACCCGACACAAATCCTAGTGTTTGTACAATATATGAAAAAGCTGGAGTCCAGAAATAGATGAATGAATGAAAACAGAGAATATATAAATGGAAATACATGGTCTAGAATACACAACCTGATGATATAAACCTAAACTACAAAGAAAATAGCACGAGAAAATGCAAGAAAACGTAAGAAATGACGTTTATACCCCTGTCCGGGATTTGCCTTCTGGGGTTACAACGGTGAGACAGTTAATTCCTCCTTTACATACAGTACATAAACATACCACATGCGGTCACACTGCCTCACTATACCCTTGAGGACAAACCCAGGACAGAGTTCGAAACGTCGGAATCAAAATACATGTTTCTGAGCCCGGTGTATTTTATACCCTAACAATGTTTGGGGTGTATTCGTTCATATTTCCCTCACCATTTCTTGAGTTTTCTCGCTTCTTTTCGTGTTATTTTCTTTGTAATTCAGGTCTATATCGTCAGGTTGTGTATTCTAGACCATGTGTTTTCTATTTATATATTATCTATTTTTGCTTGTTCATTTATGGTCTTATTCATTTATATATTTATACTATTAATTTATCATATCTTATTTTTCAAGTCTAGATCGTACGATTTATTACGGTCATGTAGTTCTGGCTATACAATTAGTTTTATTTAGGGAAAACAAGCTGTACAATTTTCATATTAATGTATTCTAAATCATGAATCAATTGTATATGTGTATCTCGGGTTCTATAGTAATTTTGCACTTATGCAAATGGCTTTTTCTCCCTTATAAGGTAGGTAAACATATTCAAAAGGCATAATTCCACTCCCACCTATTTCGTCCCCACAAACTCCACTCCTATTCACCACCCCTCTCTTCCTCTTTTCTTGGCTCCTCCTGGATGACGGGTCATTCCTGCATCTCTCCCATTGCCTTGGGTGAAGAGAAATGTAGGAAGACAGCACATCCACAGCAAGGCCGCTTCATTTAATTGGTGACATTCCTCCCTCCGTCCTCTCATGCAGAAAAAGAGAAGACATTGAGAAATCCGTCCGTTTTGTGTCAAAATATCCCAAACCCCTCTCATCCCCCACCCACACCCTTCCATGTATTATAGCATCATCAATATACAACCATTCTTCACTCACCCCTATCTTCTCCCATTTCCTTTCCTTCCTCAATAGACATCCCCCACATCCCCCTCCTTCTTAACGCCCCTTTTACTAAATCCATATCACCCTTGGTCACCCCTTATATTCAGTCCATCCACCTCTGCCTTCCACACTCCCTATACAAATCTTTCTACATTAATTCTTTCCATTTGTCCAAACCATCCTAATCCTTTTTCATCAACCCTATCTTCCAACTCCTTTTTCAACCTTGCTCTCCTCTTCACCTCCTCGTTCCTCAAGCTATCCAGCCTAGTAATCCCCCCCAATACTTCTTAGACATTTCATCTTAAATACATTTAAAATCTTCCTCTCTTATGTTCCATGTTTTTGCCTCGTACAGTGCTGTTAACACAATTACTCCTTAATACAATCTCATCTGAGTATTCATTCCCAAATGTCTATTTCTCATTACATATATAGTTGTTTCTCTCAATATACATTCTACCTCCACCTCCGCTCCTCCCTTTCTCGCCACATGCGCCCCCAAGTATCTAAAACTATTCACTTCCTTCAGTCCTTCTGCTTTAATGCTCCCTTTCAATTTGCTGCCATCCTCTCCCCTTGTACATCTCATTACCTTAATTTTACCCACAATTAACTTCAACTTTCTCCTTTTGCACACTATCCTAAACTCAGTCACTAACTTCTTTAATCTTTCCCTCTGTTCCTGCTACAAGCGCAGTGTTTTCAGCAAAGAACAAGTGGCTTATCTCTCACTTTTCTCCCATTTCTTTGGTCACCTCCAATCCCCTGCCCATTACTCTTGCATTTACCTCCCGCTCCACCCTATCCATGCGTGTACACAATCTAGATACCACGTTTCATTGTGTTCTCGTTCTTTGAGTTGATTTACATGATGTGGTGATGGTGGTGATGGTGATATAATAATGTGATTTAACATCACAATCTCCCCCTTATTGGGATGCTTGGACGGTGCCCCTCACAGAGGGGTTTATAGAGTGGAATCTTATACCATGCTTAGCTCAACTTCACCGGTGACAGGATTCAAACCGCCATCCCCTCGACCTTCGCCACAAGTAACGACATCCTAACTAGTTAGTCTTGCGAGTCTCCTGATGTAAATGTGATCCTTTATTTTCTGACGTTTACGTAATTTGGATCTTGGATTTAGAGCAATAATAGAAAGGAGGATGGATATCAAATCCCACAAATCAGTATAGAGGAGAATGACCAAATGACATATGGGCTGGAGAGACGATGAATGTGGGTTGATCTATGGACAAATTCAACTTTAAGAAGGAAATAGGAAAGAACTGGTTTACCAATAGAATGGTTGATGAATGCAATAGACTTAGTAATTAGTAGTGAGTATTGAAAATATTGGTTGTTGTAAGAGGTTAGATAACTTTATGGACAGAGATGTTAGGTGGCAATGAACAAGGAACTGCCCAGTGTATGCTTTATAGTCTCATGCAGTCTCTTTTATTATTTTCTTAAAAAAAGAAAGGAAAAAAAATCCCTCTCGCTCCGTCCTATTCATTTATGAAGATTTGTTATTCATGAAAACCATACAAGGATTGTGCCCTTTTAGCATGCACGAGTGAAAGAGTCTTCTGATGACAGTGAACTATTAGATTCACTTTTGGATGCTGCACAGTCTGGTATCTTTTACGTCTGTAGCAAATAAGCAAACAACTTTATATCAATGAAATATAATCCAAGTCTATTAGGTTATAATAGACTCTCAATTCGAACAAGACACCAGTTATTGTGCTGCTCAGAAGTGAAAACAGCTGTATCTCTACAAAGGACGAGTTTTGTAATACACACACACACACACACACACACACACACACACACACACACACACACACACACACACACACACACACACACACACACACACACACACACACACACACACACACACACACACACACACACACACACACACACACACACACACACACACACACACACACACACACACACACACACACACACATATATATATATATATATACATATATATATATATATATATATACATATATATATATATATATATATATATACCTGTGTGTGTGTGTGTGTGTGTGTATAATATATATGCATATATATATACATATATATATATATATGTATATATATACATATATATATATGTATACATATATACATATATATATATGATAATAATGAAGATAATAATAAAAATAAGAATAGAGAAAAACAAATGAATAAACTCACCCTTTTTCTGCATGAATGAAAAAAAAAACAATATATAAAATGAATGTAAGTTGGTGGTGATGGTAACGGTGATGGTGGTGGCAGTGTTGGTGGTAGCAGCGCCTCTCTTCTCAATTGTACCAGCAATCCTTCACCAGAAGAAAGACTTTAAGCGGAATCTGCCCCATTTGAACGTATCGGGAGGCGGGGGGTTGGGAGTGGCTTACGAGTAATTTATCGCCGCCATTTGCTCATTAGCTTCGGATATGATAATCCGACGTCATCAATTCCTGACCTTCATCCTCGCCGGCTCCGGCCTTACCTAAGATGGAGGGAAGAAAGATGGGAAGGAGGGAGGAAAGGTGGGATGGAGGGAAAGAAGGAGGGAGGGAGGGAGAGATGTATGAAAGTAGATAAAGAAAGGGAGAAAGAAGGAGAAGGAAGGAAAGAAGGAAGGAAATAAA
Source organism: Oratosquilla oratoria (assembly GCF_046742065.1). Lineage (NCBI taxonomy): Eukaryota > Metazoa > Arthropoda > Malacostraca > Stomatopoda > Squillidae > Oratosquilla > Oratosquilla oratoria. Next base: position 6,734,338 of record NC_134819.1, read on the forward strand.
GTAAGAAGAAGAGAAGAAGGGAGGAAGGGGTGGAGAAACGACAATAGGAACGGAGAATGGGAGGAAAAGAAGGAGGGAGGGAGGGAGGAAGAGAGAAGGGAGGGAGGGAGGGAGGGAGGGAGGGAGGAAAGGTGGGAAGGTGGGAGGGAAGGAGGAAAGGAAGTGGGAGGAAAGGGAGGAAGGAAGGGAGAGAGGGAGGGTGGAAGGAAAGGGAGGAAGGAAAGAAGGGAGGGATGGGAAGGTGGAAGGGAGGAAGGGGGAAGGGAGGAATGGCGGAAGGGAGAAAGGGAGGAAGGGAGGAAGGGAGAAAGGGAGGAAGGGAGGAAGGGAGGAAGGGAGGAAGGGAGGAAGGGAGGAAGGGAGGAAGGGAGGAAGGGAGGAAGGGAGGAAGGAAGGGAGGAAGGAAGGGAAGGTGGAAGGAAGGAAGGAAGGAAGGAAGGAAGGAAGGAAGGAAGGAAGGAAGGAAGGAAAGAAGGAAGGAAGGAAGAAAGGAAGGAAGGAAGGAAGGAAAGAAGGAAGGAAGGAAGGAAGGAAGGAAGGAAGGAAGGAAGGAAGAAAGGAAGGGAGGGAGGGAGGGAGGGAGAAAAGGAGGGATGGAAGGGAGGGAGGAAGGGAGGGAAGGAAGGGAGGAAGAAAGGAAAGAAGGGAGGAAGGAAGGAAGGAAGGAAGGAAGGAAGGAAAGAAGGGAGGGAGGGAAGAAGGGAGGAAGGGAGGAAGGAAGGGAGGAAGGGAGGAAAGAAGGGAGGAAGGGAGGGAGGGAAGGAGGGAAACAAGGAAGAGAGGGAAGGGAGGAATGAAAGGAGGGAAGGATGGAGGAAAGGATGGAGAAAGGGAAAGAGGGAGGGAGGTAGAGAAGGAGGGAGGGAGGGAAAGGAGAGGAAGATGTAGGGAGGGAAATGAGGGAAAGAGGTGGGGAGGGGGTAAGGGAAAGAGGAAAGAAGGGAGGGGGAGAAGGAGGTAAAGAGGGAGGGAGGAAAAGAAAGAGGGAGAGAAAGAGAGAAGAAGGGAGGTAGGAGAAGAGAGAACGGTGGATTAATGGATGGATCGCTGGATGGAGGGAGGGAGGCAGGGAGGGAAAGAGGGAGGGAGGGAAAGAGGGAGGGAGGGAGGGAAAGAGGGAAGGAGGGAAAGAAGGAAGGAGGGAAAGAGGGAGGGAGGAAAGGAGGGGAAGAGAGAGGGAGAGGAGGGAAAAAAAGAAAGGGGGAGGGAAGAAAGGAGGGTGAGAAGGAATGAGGGAGGGAGGGAAGAAAGGAGTGGAGGAGGGAGGGAGAATAAGGAGGGAAGGAAGCAGGGAAGAGGGGAGGGAAAGGCGGAAAAGAGGGGGTGAGTGAGTGAGTGAGTGAGTGAGGGAGGGAGGGAGGGAGGGGAATGGAAGGAGGGAAGGAAGACGAGAAGGAGGGAGGGAAAGGCGAAGGGAAGGAGGGAAGAAGGAATCAGGGAAGGAGGGAAGAAAGCAGGAAAGAAGGAAGCAAGGGAACGAGGGAGGAAGGGGGGAGGCAGGTAAATAGAGCAGGAGCGAAAGAGGGAGGGAGAACATAAGAACATAAGAATGAAGGAGACTGCAAGAGACCATAAGGCCTAAACTAGGCAGAGAGGGAAGGAAAGAGCGAAGGAGGGAAAGTGGGAGGGAGGGAAAAATGGAAGGAAAGAGCGAGTGAGTGAGAGAAGGAGGGGAAGAAGGTGGGAGGTAAAGAGGGAAGAATGTAGGAAGAGAATGAAGGAAAGAGGGAGAGAGGAAAAGAGGGAAGAATGAATGGAGAGAAGGAAGGAAGGAGGGAGGAAGGAGGGATGGAAGGAAAGAGGGAAGGAGGAAGGGAAGGAGGGAAGGAGGGAGGGAAAGAGAGAGGGAGGGTCGGAAGGAAATAGAGAAGAAGGAAGGGAGAGGAGGGAAAGAAGGAGGGAGGAAGAGAAGGAGGCAAGGAGGGAAGGAGGGAAGGAGGGATGAAGGGAAAGAGGGATAGAGGGAAGGAGGAAGGGATGGAAGGAAACAGGGATGGAAGGAGGAAGGGAGGGAAAGAGGGAAGAAAGGAGGGAGAGGCTGGAAAGAGGGAGAAAAGGAAGCAAGGAAGGAAGCAGGGAAAGAGGGAGGAAAGAAGAGAAGGAAGGAGGGAGGGAAGGAGGGAGATAAGGAGAGAGGAAAGGAGAAAAGGAAGGAGGAGGGAAAGAAACAGGAAAGAAGGGAGGGAGGGAGAGAAATAGAAAAGGAGCAAGGGAGGAAGGGAGGGAGGAAGGAGGGAGGGAGGGAGGTCGGAAGAGAGGGAGGGAGGGAGGGAGGGAGGTAAGTAAGTGGTGAAGGAGGAAGGTAGGGAATGAAGAAAGCAGAGGGGGTGGGAGGAAAGGAGGAAGTAACGAAGAAGGGTAGGAGGTACGGAAGCAAGAAAAAAAAAAAAAGAGAACCCTAAGAAGGGAGGGAGAGAACGACAAATGGATAAAGGGATCTAGGAAGGAAGAAAAAAAGGGCAGGAGATGGAAAAGAGTAGGAGATAGAGTGATAAGGAGATGAAAAGTGGATAAGTATGTAAAACCAATAAAAAGAAAGATAAGATACAGAA
>NC_134819.1:6744389-6746889 GCF_046742065.1 Oratosquilla oratoria
GACCTGCTACGTAAACTGCGCAATACATACGCGGCGCATTATTCATCCTGAAGCAGTGTTGCCAACATACATCATGATGTACTAGTTTGCGTGGTATTTATATTATTTTGTCCAACCTATACATACATACATACATATATACATATATATATATATATATATATATGTATGTATATATATGTATATATATTATATATATATATATGTGTGTGTGTGTATACATATACGCACACACATGTATATATATATATATATATATATATATATATATATAGAGAGAGAGAGAGAGAGAGAGAGAGGTAGAGAGAGAGAGAGAGAGAGAGAGAGAGAGAGAGAGAGAGAGAGAGAGAGAGAGAGAGAGAGAGATTGTAGCACTTTGTATACATATAGGAGATATAAGTAAATATATACGTGCATGCGTGTAGCGGGCGTAAATCCTCTAGAACAGTGGTTCTTAACCTTTTTTGGCAGCGACCCAAAATTTTCGCACAAATCAAGCATCGCGACCCAAGCCTACATATATATTGTCGGTTTTACATTGAAATTTCAAAACATTCAAATAAATTTTCTGCTTTGGAGTTTTTATTTAATCATGGTCTGCTTAGAATCCTAAAACTAGGCATCATGTATTTTAATTATTACAGTATATAATTATAATATATTTGTAATGGGAAAATAATTATTTTCTGCAAACCCTTAGCGACCCAATAAAATGGCTTGGCGACCCAAATTTGGGTCGCGACCCAGGGGTTAAGAACCACTGCTCTAGAACAATCAAATTCCCATTCTGTTTACATAATTCATTATCAATTATTTTGTAATGTGAAAGCTGAATAAATGAGATAGATTATTAATATTGTCAAAATTTGAATTATTTTATAGCTGAAATATGAATGAATGTAGATTTCTGTGTATAAGGAATAATTGTGGAAAATTAAAATTAGCAACTGCCTTGGGCACGCGAACAGTGTGAAACAGTTTCACGCAGTCAGAGACGAGCGGGCATTCGAGTAACTTACGAATGAGAGAGTGTGAGACACTTATTGTTATTTTCCCTGTGAAATTAAAAGTTGTGAACAAGTGAGCACTCCATCGTTTCTTTACCACATTTATTGAATCTACAATAAACGGTGGCCACGGTGAGATACGAAATACGAACAGTTACGAAAGGAAAAGTGAAATTTTTACCACCCACCCTTTCCACGGAAGAGCATATGTGTGTGACCTGTGTTGCCAGTATCTCACGCAATTCCAAGCTTCTCCCGACGAACTTACATTGTCTTACGACAGTATCTGACCTACGTGACCAATTCTACAATTCCATTTCTCAGCCCTGCATACGGCATTCAAGAATTCACTTCTAGGGTCATCTCAATTCCACAACCACGTTCGTCATAGCCAACAGTACCACGCATCGACGCTATTTCCTGTCTCACCACTTTCACAATCACCCTCCAGCTCGCCCATTCGCTTCTCAATAACAGGAAGCTGTCAATCAAATGATTACTTCATGTCACTTCTTCCACCAGTCCACTTCTCTTGCAAGTGGATTTCCGGGCAAACAGCGTCGCCAACACATCCACTCCAGATCTCAACTGGATTTCCGGCCAAGGAGTGCTGACATCTCGTCCGTTCTTTCCGTCTTCACGCCAAACGAGGTGTCCTCCTCTACGACCCCAACCACCTCCGCCATCAGTGTGCAGCCAGCATCGGCTCGCTTTCCACTCGCCGAACTCCTCCGCTCACCGGCACCCACCACAGTCTCCAGTTGCGTGCCCATCTCCTCCACTCACCGGCACCCGCACGACTTCGTCTATGCTACATGACGATTCCAATCGGTTCAGTGAGCCCTTCCTTTATCAGTGATATTAATTGAACTTAATTAGTAACTCGTGTGAATTACAGTGCATATATTGCTTTCAATAAGATTAACGGTAATAGTGTGCTACATTCCGAACATTAACTTCTTTACATGTGATACTTTTTGGTTTTTATTTCATTACTATTATTTTATTGCATTTGTGTGTATAGCTATATTCAAATTGAGTATCCAATATTGCATATTATATTATACTTTCTCTGTGTACTTGTACTAATATCTTTTACTATTTACAACCAAGCCACTTCCCTTCAATACATCTGTGTTCTTTCATTCCTCGTGTTCTTCTCTCTACATCTCAAGACGTCTTCTACTATTTCTAAGGTAAGTGGACAACTTTTTTGGTAGTGTTTAAATTTACGTATGACAGACTTTTCTCACAACCCTTTTCATACCCCCTCCCTCAATCCTCTATTTTCATCCACTGAATCAATACCTTCCTTTCCTCCCTCCACAGACTTCTTATCTCCACTCAGTGTATCATCAAACAAACTCCCACCCCTACCTTCATCTCCGTCCCTGTCACCGCTTTTGAGCCCTACCACCATGGCTTCTTCCTCCACCCAACAAAACCCCGTTCCACAACTTATGAATATCGTACACGACACGGTAGACGTTCCA
>NC_134819.1:6764389-6766889 GCF_046742065.1 Oratosquilla oratoria
TTGTTGTTGTCGTTCCCTTGACTGTCTGTCCGAGCAGTCCCGTCTCCCCAAGGAATGCCACAGCCGAAACTGGGTTTTCCCACAAATCCTTTATAGAGTGTATGTTGTGTTGTTTGCGTGCATGATTATGTATAATGCAGTCTTCCATTATGTGTTGTATGGTATGGGGTGAAGTGTTACGAGTTGAACTAAGAACATGATATACTCACTTCCACGATAAAAAGTCCTCTGCAAGGGACACACACACACACACACACACATACACACACACACACACACACACACACACACACACACACACACACACACACACACACACACACACACACACACACACACACACACACACACACACACACACACACACACACACACACACACACACACACACACACACACACACGCACACGCATATGTATTTTATTTCAATGTGTGTTTCTGTGCGTGTGTGCTTGTGAGTTCGCGTCGTTAAACAGAATCATCTTCACTATATCTTTTCTACACACAAAGTCCAACTTAGTCCGATACCATCAATAATATAAAGTATTCTACTGAACATTATTTCTTATTACAATATTATGATAATTTCTTCCATTATTTCTTCATTTTGGAAAACAACGATGGATTTCTTTTATATATATAATTAGTATTATGCTAATTCATGCAACTTATTTGACTTATGACATCACCTGCACATAACAACACTATCATAACTCAGGCATAGGTGAAAGAATACATGCATGCATGCATATATACACACAAATACACATCAAACTCACATAATATATATATATGTTTATATATATATGTATATATATATATATATACATATATATATGTATATATATATATATATATATATATATATATATATATATATCACATTAAAACTACTGTTGGAGTAGAAAAGACTGGAAACGGGGAATCTATATATTTCGATTGCAAACTGCAATCCTTTGGTATCTACTAAAGAGGATTGCGGTTTACAATCGAAATATATAGATTCCCCGTCTCCAGTCTTTTCTACTCCAATAGTGGTTTTAAACGTGATTGATAAATGTGCGATTACATTTTTCACCTGTAATATATATATATACTCCTATATATATATATATATATATATATATATATATATATATATACATATATATATATACATGTATACATATATGTATATATATATATATATATGTATATATGTATATATGTATATATATATATATATATATATATATATATGTGTGTGTGTGTGTGTGTGTGTGTGTGTGTGTGTGTGTGTGTGTGTGTGTGTGTGTGTGTGTTGATAAGTATTTTAGACAAATTATTTGGATGATGGAGAATATAAACACAGGGGAAAGCACGGAACCTTAAACAATCTTAAGTTTCGTTCGCGTAGAAGTTCTTCAGAGATTGTACGGAAAACTGTAATTGAAGTTTATGTACTAAACTTAGTTATCTTCTCAGATAGTTGGGAAATGTTGTTTTTGTGGCGTGTTCTAGTTTGTTTTGCTAAATTGATAAATCCTCCTCGATGGTTCCATGAATTCTTAGCTGAAATATATGGTGATTCTACAATTCTTCTAGGGAATTTATCAAAACCTTTATGCATCACTTCAGCTACTCTCCAATTTGGTAAATGATCGTTTTTTTCCGCATGAACTACTAAAGAATTAGACGTCCTATATGCTTCTATGTCGTTTTTATGTTCATAAATTCTTTCATTTCTTTTCATTATTTGAGCTCAACGTTTCGTCCTAATGAAGACATTTTCAAGAGTAAACTGAAATAAAAAAAAATTACATGATTACAGTAATGATGAAAAAATTACAATAGTTACATAAATACAATAAAGTTGACAATTGTGTGCAAGAGCAATACAAGTAAAATATTAGTGATACAATATAAATGCAAATAAACACGATGACAAAGGTACAAGAAGACTTACATTTAAAAGGATGCGAGAAAAAAGTGACAAGTCGGGGATAACAGACATATGTATATAGGCCTATGGTCAGGGGTCAGACAATGGGATCTCACAGGTCACGGGGTAAGGGGAGTTGGGGGATTAGGCGGGTGTGGTCACTGGGGGGGGGAGAATGGGGTGGAGGTGGAAGGGGAGGAAGGGGAGACGAGGAATGGAGGGGGTGAAGGGAGGGAGGAGTGGGGGATTTTTGCTTCTATACAATGGTATAGAGGAGATCAAATTACTCTGGATGTTAATGACTGGAGCTTTATCTAATATGAAAGGCTTCAAGTAATTGTAGCCTCCTAAGGTCATCACAAGTTCCAGTAATTTTGGTGGAATTAATCAACTTATCCCTTCTGAGTACAATGTTGTGGAAATTCTTATGGTGTTCTTTGATTGCTCCCTTTTGTAGATGTAATGATAGGCGTCGGCTGACTTTGCATCTAGTAAAACCGATGTAGGTATGGTTAAAAGGCTTACAATCCTTTCAAGAGCAGCTATATTGGTATACTACATTGCTTCTAGATGTGAAGT
>NC_134819.1:6771889-6778449 GCF_046742065.1 Oratosquilla oratoria
AAAAGTCAAGCATAAGTACATATGGGAGAGGGTGGTGGATGAAGGGTGGCAGATAGAGCGTTAATGGACTATATAGTGGTGACCAGGAGTATGGTAGGAAGAGTTAAGGATGTACATGTCCTAAGGGGAGAGAGTGGGGGAATATAAGATCATTTTCTAGTGGAAGGTAATTTCAGAGTGGAGAATAGGTGGAGAAAGAGGAAAAGGGCAGAAGGTAGGGAGGTACTTAGAATGAACTGCTTAAATGAGAAAGAAAAGGAGAATAAGTATAACAAGAAGCTGAGAGAGGAGTGGGAGGTAGTGAAAGATAGAGTAGAACTTGGAGTGGAGGAAGAATGGGGATGGTTCAAGGAGGGAGTTATAAGGTGTGCAAAGATGGTGTGTGGAACAAGGAGAGCGGGAGGAAATAGAAGGAAGGGTAGTGAGTGGTGGGATGAGGATGCAAAGAAGGGTGTAGAAGAGAAGAAGCAAGCTTTCATAGATTGGTTACAAATTAGGACGAGGGAATCGTATGGAAGGTACAAGGTAAAGAGAAAGGAAGTTGAGCATAAGATAAAGGAAGCAAAGAGGAGAGCAGATGTGAAATAGGGTAGGAGTATAACAGAAAATTTTGAAAGTAATAAAAGGATGTTTTAGAAAGAAATTAAAAGAGGAAGAGGTGGTTAATCAAGTAGAGAAGAAAAAGTAAAAGGTGCAGATGGAGAGATGATAATGGAAGAGAAGGCAGTGAGAGGAAGGTGGGCAGGGTATTTTAGGGAGTTGCTAAATGTGAAGGAGGATAGGGAGGAAAAGGTAGTTGCAGTGGAAGGCGCTAAGTCAAATGAGTGTGACAAGTGAGGAAAATGAACTAGAAATAGGGAGAGATGAAGTGAAAGCAGCTGTTAAGACGATGAGAGCAGGTAAGGCACCTGGGTTATATGGATGCCATGCAGAATGTCTGAAGAAATGAGGTACAGTTATAGTGGACTGGCTGATGAGGTTATTTAATGTTTGTTTAAGAAAGGGTAGAGTGCCGGAGGACAGGAGGAGTGCCTGTATCGTTCCGCTATACAAGGGAAAGGGGGACAAGTGTGAGTGTAGTAGTTTCAGAGGGATCAGCTTGTTGAGTGTAGTTGGGAAGGCTTATGGGAGGTTCTTGATTGAGAGGATTAGGACAGTAACAGTGGGAGTAATTGGTAATGAACAGTGTGGATTTAGGACAGGTAGGGTCTGTGTAGATCAGATTTTTGTGCTAAGACAGATATATGAGAAAGCTATAGGAAAAGGTAGGGATGTTTTTATCTTCTTTTATGGATTTAGAAAAGGCTTACGACAGGGTAGACAGGAAGGTACTGTGGGAGGCTTTGCAGATATATGGGATAAGAGAAAAGCTGTTAAGAGCAGTCAAGATCTTTTATGAGAGCAGTAGAGCTTGTGTTAGGATTAGAAATGGAGGGAGTGAATGTTTTGAGATAAAGTTGGGACTTCGTCAGGGATATGTTATGTCGCCCTGCCTGTTCAATCTATACATGGATGGGGTGATGCGAGAGGTGAATGCAAGGGTAGTGGGTAGGGGCTTGGAGATGGTTAAAGAAAATGGAGAAAAGTGGGAAATAAGCCAGTTGTTGTTTGCTGATGACACTGCGCCTGTAGCAGGATCAGAGGAGTGATTGAGGAAGTTAGTGATAGAGTTTGCGAAGATGTGTGAAAGAAAGAAGCTGAAGATAAATGTGGGCAAAAGTAAGGAGATGAGATGTACAAGGGGAGAGAGTGACAGCAGGCTGGAAGTGAGCATTTAGGGAGAGGGACTGAAGGAAGTGGATACTTCTAGATACTTGGATGGGAATGTGGCGGGAAAAGGAGGAGTGGGAGTGGAGGTAGAATGTAGATTGAGAGAAGCGAGTAAATGCCTTGGTGGATTAAAACGTGTAATGAGAAATAGACATCTAGGAATGGATGCTAAGAGGAGGTTATATGAAGGAGTGATTATGCCGACAGCACTGTACGGGTAAGAAACATGGAACATAAGAGAGAAGGCGTTTGAATGTGTTTGAGATGAAATGTCTGAGAAGTATGATAGGGATGAATAGGCTAGATAGAGTGAGAAATGAGGAGGTGAGGAGGAGAACAGGGGTGGAAAGGAAGTTGGGAAATAGGGTTGATTAAAGAGTATTAGGATTGTTTGGACACATGGAAAGAATGAGTGAAGAAATATTAGTAAAAGAGGTGTGGATGGCAGAGGAACGAGTATGAGGGGGCGTCCTAGGATGAGATGGATGGATTGGGGTAAAAAGGGCATTACAAAAGAGAGAAATGTCTGTTGAGGAAGGACGGGAGATGACAGAAGATAGGGGTGAATGGAGAAGGGTTGTGTATAGATGAGGCCGTGATACATGAGGGGGAGTGGGTGGGGGATGGGGAGTGAGGAAGTATATATGAGAAATTTGTGGCAGCCCGAGGGGATTTCTCCCCGTCTTCTCCTTTTCTGCATGAGGGGACGGAGGGGGGGGGGGGTCGCCAAATTAATGAAGCTGCCTTGCTGTGGATGTGCTGTGTCTTGCGACACTGGTTCTGACCTAGGCCAGTGGGCAGGATGTATGGATGACCCGTCATCCAGGAGGTGCCAAGATGAGAGGGAGGGAGGAGGGTGGAGGGTAGTGGAATATGTAGGGAATGGAATGGGTGGGAGTGGTTTCTATGCCTTTTTCTTTTTGGCTACCCCCGTGTAAGGGAAAAAAAGCCTTTGGTATATGTATGTATATGTATACATACATACATAAGTGTCATCATTTCTCTATGAACAGAGTTTTTCTCTATCAGAGACAAAATGAGTGTGGCTTTGGTCCGCAGGGGCGCCCCATATAGACCCTAAAGTATCAACTGTATACTACTTCGCCACAATAACATGCAGCCAATACCCCAGACAGGGTATATATTGACACACTGAATGGTCATAAGTACATACATATTTATCTTTTCTACCACATTAATTTTCACTTTAATTCCATACCATCACGGTCCAGATTGACAAAGAGTTCTATGGAATCATATATGGAAACTGATGCGTAGTCAAACTAAGGACTTAAACCCAACTAAGACGTAAAAAGTAACCAGTGATAGCTCGGTGGTCTATGTCACCGTTCCCTTAATACGACTCGGTTGGAGTCCACAGCTTGACTACTCATCAGTCTTAGTATATGCTTCCACCAAACTTCTTATCATTCTCAAAGATGATGGCATGGAAATAAAATAAAAGTTAATTTGCGTGAAAAATTAATATATATATATATATATATATATATATATACACAGTATACATACATATATATACATATATATATATGTGTGTGTGTGTGTGTATATATATATATATATATATATATATATATTCAGTCATTAATTTTATTCTTGATATTTTCAAGTTTCCTCACTAAAGATCTAATTATATTGGGAGGATGAGCGGAAGCAAACTTTCCAAAGTTCTCCATTTTAATTATTCAATGTTTCGACTGCAAGGAGTTATTTTCAAGATACAAGAACATTAAGACAACACAATTTACAGATACGTTACATGGTCACAGGAAAAATTAGGTCAAGTGCGATCTTTAAACCTCCGATGACCTGACCCTGGAAGACCTTCTCAGAGCTTGAGGAGGGGGAGGGGAACACAGGAGACAATTCTCTTATATACACAGCCTCTGTCATTTTCAATTCCTTAATGTTATTACACTGGGCTAGCACTTCAGTGTTATGAACAACGGTTGCTCTATCCAACACGGACTTCTGATACTGTTTAGGAGACCCCTCTAAATTCAAACTCTTGTCTCGTAACCCCACTGTTAATCTTAAGTCTAAGGTTAATTCCCTCATTCACGCTGGTAATGCGGTCATAGGTGACCTTAAATTTGATTGCATTACTGGTGATTTTGCCCCCGGCTATTTTTACTGGAATGTTAAAACCCACAAGGAAGGTTACCCCCTTAAGACCTATCATCTCTCAAATCTCTACCCCCATTTATTCCCTAGCTAAACGCTTAAATCAGGTCATCACCCCTTACATACCCTCCACTCATTCCCTTAAATCTACTGATGAATTTGTCGACATTTTAAGGTGTAATAAGCCCTCGGATATGTTGGCCTCTCTGGACGCTGAGAGTCTCTTTTCCCATGTCCCATTAATTAGAACTATTGACACTATCTTAAATTACATCTACCGCCATCCAGTGCTCCCTCCCCCCAAACTTTCTTAGCCTATCTTGAAAGACATGCTCCTGGCTTGTACATCAGAAGCCGTTTTTTAAATGCCCTTTAGGTAATTTGTATATTATGACTGACGGGGTTGCCATGGAGTCCCCCCTGGGGGTTATATTTGCTCAAGCCTTCATGGCCCAAGTTGAGGAAGAAGTAATTAGCAACCTTCCCATGAAACCCTCTTTGTACCGCAGGTATATAGACAATGTTTTTGTGCGTCAATGACCTGCGTTTACTTGAGGAACTTAGATCAAACTTCCAGGCAGTAGACTTACCTCAGTCTCTATCTTAATTTCACATAGTCTTTATTATATCGAGCGTTCCTGCAGGTTGTGTGTCATTGTGATAAATGAAAATTAGCTCCACCGCAAGGACTCGAAACACAATTAGTTCTTTTTGCAGGGTCTGGCATGACTCAAGGCTATCGTTTCTGTTTCATAATAAGCAATTACTAAGGCAGATGTTCGAATCCTTGCAGTGGAGCTAATTTCAATTTGTCACAATGACATACACATATGTGTATTATATATATGTATATATATATATATATATATATATATATATATATATATGTATGTATATATATATATATATAAATATATATATATATATATATATCATTATTATTATTAGGACATATGTTCGGTGGGCAATATCCATTTGTTCCTCTTGGCACATACTCCTTTTAGAGCTAACTTACCTGCGCCAGATGCTAGTGAATAATAGTTACTCTAATCAAGACTTTGATAGTGTTACTAAGGACATACTATGACGCAAGGTAGCTGTGAAAACTTCGGACAAAGCCAAGACCGTCACTATATTTTATCATAATACTTTTTATATCTCTTACCGACAAAATGAAAAACAGATAAAAGACATCAGACATAGAAATTGTAATCCATCTCCAAAAAGAGGCAGTCTCATCAGCATTGTAAAATTGTTCAGGGCTTAATTCTTCACCACTAACTAGCTTTGCAAATTCATCCACATATGCACTAGCCCCATCTTTATCTGCTGAACTTTTTCATCACACACACACCGCACGAAACTGAAAGCCATGTCGCGACCTATAACGAGACAGCCAGCCTTCTGAATAGTCACACTTGTGCTGCAATCCCAGCTCGTAATGAAAGTCTTTGGCTTGTTCCTTTAATAAATCACCAGAAATTTCCACACCTCCACTTATACGAAGATTAAACCAGGCTATGAAAATTTGGTCCAGTTCCGAACTTTTTCCCTGCGTTACTGATTTCTTTACAAAATTTGTTTCTTTGAACCATTGTCAGAAAAGATTTTTTTTTTCTAATATCATATACTGTGAAAGAGTGTTGGAGCAGACTTCAAATAGCTGTAGAGGAAATCATTGGAGAGTAGCAGCCCGGTTTCAAACCTGGGAAAGGCTCAACTGATCTTGTGCTTACCATGAAATTATTACTCGAAAAGGGCTAGGAGTGGAACCAAGAGAAATATGCTGTATTTATTGACTTGGAAAAGGCTTTTGACAGAGTTCCATGTGAAAGGTTATGGAGTGCATTGCAACACTAAGAATATAATCTACCAACAAATTGATTAGAGCTCACAAAAGTATCCTTGAGGGGACGAAAAGCAAGATGAAGTGTAAAGAAGTAGATAGTCATTGGTTTGAGGTGGGGACATGGACAGATGCATGAAAGATATATGTGTAGAATATGGAGACAATGAAATCACGCTAGCTTATGCGGACGACGTAGCAGTAGTCACTGGTACCGAGGAACAGCTACAGGATGGAATGGTGATATGTAATAACATCTTGAACGAGAGAGATGTGAAATTGAATAGGAATAAAACTGAAGCCATGTACATAAAAAGAAGAAACAAACAGATCCATGTCACAGTTGGAGATACAGAATTAAATCAAGTAAATAATTTTAGTTATCTCGGAGTGAGATTTGATCAGGAAAACTTACAAGATACTAAGTTGAATAATATAATCAGTAAATATAACACAAATGTCCGCCTATTATACCTATTGCTTATAGAGAGAGACATACCAAGAGAATGTAAATTGACCATATACACAACCATGTTAAGGCCAATATTTTTGTATGGATCTAAAGCCTGTCCAATGATTTCCAGGACAAGATAAAAAAAAAATTACAGGCTGCTGAGATGAGGATTCTGAAGTTATTCAGAGGAGTAACCAGAAGGGATAGACTGAGAAAAGATGATATAAGTCGTGAGTTTGGAATAATATTAATTTTGGAATCAATCGAACGTAACAAATGAGATGATATGGGCATATAAAGGGCATGGATGAAGAAAAATATCCAAAGAGAATTTTAAATCACATA
>NC_134819.1:6801449-6803949 GCF_046742065.1 Oratosquilla oratoria
TTACCACTGTTCAGGTTGAGCCGCTGACGTAAACGCCCCCACCAAAACAAACACACACACACACACACACACACACACACACACACACACACACACACACACACACACACACACACACACACACACACACACACACACACACGCACGCACGCACACACACACACACGCACACACGCACACACTCGCACACGCACACACGCACGCACGCACACACGCACACACACACACACACACACACCCACCCACCCACCCACACACACACACACACACACACACACACACACACACACACACACACACACACACACACACACACACACACACACACACACACACACACACACACACACACACACACACACACACACACACACACACACACACACACACACACACACACACACACACACACACACACACACACACACACACACACACACACACACACACACACACACACACACACACACACACACACACACACACACACACACACACACACACACACACACACTACCACACTTGGTACAAAGGCTCAAGAGTTGGGCATCGGGGATGAGAGTGTACGTGAGAGTGAACGTGAGGGTGAGCGTATGAGCGAACGTGACAATGATCGTGAGAACAAACGTATGAATATACGTGAGAACATACGTTCGAGTGAACGTGGGAGTGAGCGTGAGAGTGAACATGAAAGAGCGCGAAAGCGAACGTGAGAACGTGAGAGTGAGTGTAAGCTGTTTTTCTTTATCAGGAACGGTCCCAAATTAATTTAACGAAATGGCTGAAGAAGTTCCCTTCGCCTCTCCTCTCAGCCTTCACTCTCCTCCACCAATCACTCCCCTGCGCTACCTTCCACTCCCTTCCACATCCCTCCACTACCCTCCACATTCCCCCATCCCCTCCAACACCCTCCACTCCCCCAACAGCCTCCTCTCCACCCCCAGCACCCTCCACTTCCTTCCAAATCCCTCCACTCCTCTCCACTTACCCCTACTTCCACAAAACTCTCCACTTCCCTCCAACACATTCCAATCCCCTCCAACACCCTCTACTTCTCTCCACTTCCCTCCAACACTCTCCACTCCCCTCTAACACCCTCCATCCCTTTCCAACACCCTCCACTCCCCTCCAACACATTCCACGTTCCTATAACACCCTCCAATCCCCTCCAATACCCCCCATTCTTCTCCATTATACTCCACTCTAGTCTACTCTACTCCACTCCACCCCACTCGCGTCCAACATCCTTCTCACTCCTCCCACGACTAACCCAGCAAGGAAGCAATATTGACATCAAATGAGTTCTTAGGAAAGAAGATGTGTGTGGGAGGGAGGTCGTAGTCTAACTGGAGGCGTGTGGGCATCAGTGGAGGAATGGGATTTGAGAGCCAAGGGGGTAAATGCGTACAGTCGCTGCTAAAAGACCTTTCGGCCTTCGTCAGTATAACTTCCTAAACGTAATTTACCGTCTTAACTCGTGTCGTATTTTCTACTGAATGAAAGTTGTCTAACAGCGCCGGTATTCGTTCTCATGTGTGTTGAAATCTTGTTATTACTTATGTATATTGCTATTGCTTTTGTATACATTATTTCAAGACTGAATATACAGAAACTGAAAGAAGAAACATTAAAATATACATATACACAATGTACATTCATCATCCCCAAACATAACAACGTGGTTTGGTCATATCAGTTTTCATTGGTTGTTAATATATATATATATATATATATATATATATACATATATATATATATACATATATATATATATATATATATATATATATATATTATTGCACAAGTCGTTTTATTTCCGGATCAGAGTTCATATACATCTATTTCCATGAAATACAGACCATTTTCATTCTGTCCTACAACACGTATCTCTGTCCGCGTTATCTTTTTACTCGTTTATTTGTTTGGTTTACATTTTCAAAATTTAGTTTATTTTCACAATGTAGACAAAATATTTGCGGATTTTTTTCTATTTCTTTTCATGCTTTCACTTTATAGTGTTTATTCATTTATTTGTTTATGCGCTTACTTGATTCATCTATTTAGTTACCTATTAATTCCTTTATTTGTTTATTTTTATGTATTTATTCAGTAACTTATTCATCTACTTATTTATTTATCTTATTCCATTTCTTCCATTTTTATCTATTTTTTTTCGCCTGGTGATTTTATTCAATTGGGTCATTTGAGGCCATCTTAGGTCACCTTAGGTCAAAATTGGAATTATTGATAGTGACCTCCGTCTGAAATCGGGGTCACCCTTTACCTGCACGCACAATCGCACACACACACACATACACACAAACACATATACGCACGCACACACACACACACACACACACACACACACACACACACACACACACACACACACACACACACACACACACACACACACACACACACACACACACACACACACACACACACACACACACACACACACACACACACACACACACACACACACACACACACACAC
>NC_134819.1:6816449-6828949 GCF_046742065.1 Oratosquilla oratoria
ATCCCACTGAAACTACTACACTCACACGTGTCCCCCTTTCTCCTGTAAAGTGGAACTATACAGGCACTCCTCCAGTCCTCCGGCACTCTACCCTCTCATAAACAAGCATTAAATAACCTCACCAGCCAGTCCACCATAACTGTGTCTTCTTTCTTCGGACATTCTGTATGGCATCCATCCAACCCAGGTGCCTTACCTGCTCTCATCAACTTTACAGCTGCTTTCACTTCATTCTTTCCTATTTTTCTTCCATTTTCCTCACTCATCACTCTCATTTTCTTAGCGCTTCCCACTGCAACTACCTTTCCCTCCCTATCCTCCTTCACATGTAGCAACTCCCTAAAATACTCTGCCCACCTTCCTCTCACTGCCTTCTCTTCTATTATCATCTCTTCATCTGCACCTTTTACCTTTTCTTCTCTACTTGATTCGCCTCCTCTTCCTCTTTTAATTTTCTTCCAAAACATTTTTTCATTACTTTCAATTTTTTCTGTCATACTCCTACCCCATTTCACATCTGCTTTCCTCTTTGCTTCCTTTATCTTATGCTTAACTTCCCTTCTCTATACTTTGTACCTCTCATACGATTCCATCGTCCTAATTTGTAGTCAATCTATGAATGCCTGCTTATTCTTTTCTACACCTCTCTTTGCTTCTTCATCCCACCACTCACTACCCTTCCTTCTATTTCATCCCGCCCTCCTTGTTCCACACACCATCTTTGCACACCTTATGACTCACTCCTTGAACCATCCCGATTCCTCCTCCACTCCTAGTATTATACTATCTTTTACTTCCTCCCACTCCTCTTTCAGCTTCTTCTTATAATCATTCTCCTTTTTTTCTCATTTAAGCAGTTCACTCTAAGTACCTCCTTACCTTCTGCCCTTTTCCTCTTTCTCCACCTATTCTCCACTCTCAATTTACCTTCCACCAGAAAATGATCTGATATTCCCCCACTCTCTCCCTTTAGAAAATGTACATCCTTAACTCTTCCTACAATACTCCTGGTCACCACCATATAGTCCATTAACGCTCTATCTACCACCCTTCCATCCACTACCTTCTCCCATGTGTACTTATGCTTGACTTTCTTCCTAAACACTGTATTTGCTATCACCAACTTTCTTTCAAGACACATCTCCACCATCAATTCTCCACTACAATATTTACCTGGAACTACATACTTCCCAATCACTCAGTCTATTTGTTTATTTCCTACCCTAGAACTAAGGTCTCCCAATACAACTACATTGACATTATTCCCTAATCCCTCTAAGGACTCATTTATATCTACCCAAAAATCCTCCCTTTCTTCTACGCTCCTCTCACTACCAGGCCCATACGCACTTACAAAAAAACACATCTCCCTTCCAGGCTTTACCTTCATCCACATCAACCTTGATGAAACCTCCTTCCACTTCACTACCCGCTTACTTATTTCTTCACTTACTAGTATAGCCACCCCTTCACTCCCTCGTCCCCCTTTCACTCCTGAGTATCTCCCACCTACACTCTCAAATTCACAGTTTCCCTTTCCTTTCATTTTAGTTTCACTCAAAGCCAGCACATCCACCTTTCTTCTTACAAACATACTGCCTATCTCTTCCCTTTTACTCTCATCTGTACCACATCCACGCGCATTCAAAGACCCAAACCTTAGGGTACTGGCTGGAAAACTCCTAGACCATCTTATGCCTTTACTATTTTTTTAGGAATGTCCCCTTTTGGGGTTACAGATATGTACACACACACACACACACACACACACACACACACACACACACACACACACACACACACACACACACACACACACACACACACACACACACACACACACACACACACACACACACACACACACACACACACACACACACACACACACACATATATATATATATATATGTATATATATATATATATATATATATATATATATATATGTATATATGTACATATATATATACATATTTATATATATATGTATATATATATATATATGTATATATATATATGTATATTTGTATATATATATATATATATACATATATATCAAGGACTACTATTACATAGGACGTGCGCACCCAGATCCCTGGGTCCGCTAGCGAAGGCCAGTCCAGTGCAGGGTTGCCACTTCTAGTGTTTTCCCACTAGATCTATTATCTTTTTTGCCTCAATCTAGTAGTCTAGTTGTTTTTCATCATAGATATTAAGAATCTAGTATATTTTGAAGATCCTAATAAAAATGTTTAATTTTGCATTACGGAGCCAAATTCTTGGAGCCATATTTGAAGCCAGATGCTAGATTGAAAAAGTTCGAGCCAAACACAGAAAAATAGTGCCAGATCTGGCACCAAAAGTGCTAAATTGGCAACCCTGCCTACTAATCACGCAACCATCCTACAGAGCATGAAATATAGCAGGCTGTCGCGCTCGCGTCGAAGTTTGTATCTGTTTTCGCAAAATGTTATTTTTCTGCATAATTTCTGTCTAATACTTCTCGAATTATTGAATGTATATCTTTATACGAACTCAATAGAAATTGTCAGTCAAATTGGCCCATTTGTTATTTGCTTATAGTATGTTTGCGCGATTGATTGGTTACATTAGTATATAGATGGTTGCAGGACGGTTGAGGTTTGTATTATCCGAATTACTAGTTTGTGCAAATTTTTAAGTGCAGAATCGTAAAGAGCAATGCAACAACAGTCTTGCCTGCATACAAGTGACGAGTTTAGCTCATAATTGTCTATTTGAATAACTAGTGATTGGTTGTAAAAGTTTGGATTATTGCACCATTACAGGCAGTGGTAATTAGTTTGATGTATACAGTTTTCTAACTTCAAAATGTTCTCATGTGTATGTTTTGTAATATAATTCGAATCTAGTAGTTTTTTTGTTCAATGTAGTAGTTTTTGGCAAGCTGTCTAGGTTTTTCTTTTTTTTTTCATTTTCCAGAGTGGCAACACTGGTCCAGTGTGCTATTAGCAATGGAGGTGTTATTTTGTGTTACTCCGTCTTTCCCGCGTGGCTGCATTTAGAAGTGGATTGTATTTGTTTACATAGGTTCTTACTGATTTTGTGTATTCAAAATGCGGAATAAGTGTGGTGTTGTGAACTGCAACGGTAATTATAACAAGGATAACAGGTGCCGAGTGTTTCGACTGCCAAAAGACCGTTATGAAAGATAGAAGTGGATCGATGTGCTGCTACCACGTAAGAACTTTGTTGTTGATTCTGACAGATTTTTTATTCGTGAGAAACACTGGGGTCCTAACACGCCTTCTATCATATTGCCTGGTGGTTCTACGCAACCTGCGATCCCTCCTAGTGTCTTCAATGTCACTGCTTCATGTCTGCCATCTTCAAAACCTGTACCTCGCCCGGCGAAGGCCGAAGACAAGCAACTGAGGCATTTTCTTCAGAAAGATACGATTACTTCATTTGATGCTTTTAGACCTGAATGTGACCTACAGAAGCAGTACAAGAACTTAATTATTTCAAGATCGGAAGAAAAGTTAGTGTGTCTGTTCATGACAGAAAATTTCTGTGAGTGCAGACTGTCTGTGATTGTCGAAAACACGCTCACGTTGTGTAGCCCACTGATCTGCCGTGCATTCAAGAAGGGCATTAGTGTACCACTGGGTAAGACACTTCATTCCAACAATGGTTTGAGGTCGTATGGTCAGTTCGCCGAAGCTGTGCCCTTAGCAATTAACTATGACATCCCGTTTGACAAAAAGATTGAGATTATTGTCACTCTTCTTCAAACCCACACGTCAGCTTGTGTAAACACAGAGAATAAGAATAAGGTGGTATTTTTGACACGTCAGTTGGAACTTTTATCACAGAAACAGTTTTCCATGAATGATTATTGTTTTGTTCTTGAATTATACCCCAAGTGTAGTTATGAACAGCTCAGAGACTTTTTGGTGCTGCCAAGCAAACGCAAGCTGCAGTACATCACTTCATCTATTGACAAGGATCATGTGATGAGAGAAACATTTACCAAAGTGAAGACACTGCATCAGAAGAACGTATTTCTCTTGATAGATGAAGTACAGATTCGGCCAACTGTTGCATTTTCTGGTGGGGTTTTGAGTGGCATGGCAGTGAACAAGCTAGACTGCAAGGCCACTTCTATGCTATGTATTATGATGAAGTCGCTGCACAGAGGGCCTAGTATTATGATTTATGTTACACCCGTCCACAAGCTTCCAGCAGCATACCAGCTTGAGCGTGTGAAGGAGGCGGCAGTTGCTGTTGATAGGGCAGGTGGGCGTGTCATCGGGTCTATCACAAACAACCACAAGATAAGCCAGCAGTGCTGTAAGCTGTTTGTTTTTCCGGGTGATTGCCGTGCCACAGCCAAGCATTCTCTTGACAAAGAGCGTGTCTGGTTTCTCCTTTTTTGACACAATGCATCTTCTGAAGTGCATCCGCAACAACTGGATCAGTGAGAAGTGCCAGAAGATCAGTCTTGACAATAAAACAACAGCATCATTTGCTGACGTCAAGGAACTGTATGAGTCAGAAAAAGGCAGTATTCTGAAGACTACTCCCCTCACTAAATTTGCTGTCAACCCCTCACGACTTCAACTGCAAAATATGCAGCATGTCTCGAAGGTCTTCGATGAAAAGGTTGTGGCTTCATTGAAGCTCAGAGGATATCATGACACTGCAAAGTTCATCCAAATAATCCTCAACTGGTGGAATTTAGTGCATGTATCTGGGAAGGGGCAAGATCAGGGCATGAACAATCCATCTCGAGCTGTTCAGTATCCCCAGTCAACCAGCCTGCTGACTTTCCTGAAGATTTTCCAAGAGGCTTCTTCAGGACATGGAAAAAATCGAATCAAGTATTTCACCCATGACACCAAGAATGCACTAGTACAGCCTATGCAGGGACTGATTGCCGTTTGCCGCTACTTGTTCAGAAACGCTGACTTCCATGTCCTGCTGCGTGAGATCCAGAGTGACCGGTTTGAGGGGTAGTTCTCAGTCTACTGTCAATCAACTGGTGCAAACTCTTTCATGACCACATGCAAGCAGCGCCTCACGAGATATGCTGCCGTAAACCTCCAGTCCATCGATGTCCACCCTGTGTCGAAGGAACATACCTGCTTGGGGACTGCAAATCACCTAGGTCCTAGAGGATGCAGCCTCTATTGAGAGGTGCACCACAGATGTGACACTGACTGTGAATGAAGAGTGCAGTGCAGCCTATGTGGCGGGGTGGCTTGAGATGAAGTGCGCGGACGATGTGGTCTTCAGTGCCGAGGAACCTCTTGTGACCAGTGACGTTAAGAACTTTATCGAGACAGCGTCCACAGGTTTCCTGACAACTCCACATGTGTGCATTTTTGACCTTGTCAGATGTGGACTGTGTTTCATCAAGGAAGCCAGTCATCGTTCCTGCTGCCAGAAAAGACTGGTGGAGATCTTGTCGACCCTGGCCAGCTTCAGTGGGATTGACATTAACTGTCCTAAGATGTTCTGTCGTCTGGCAAATGTTCTTCTGAATGGACTCCACAGCCTAGAGAAAGACCAGCAGAAGAATGCAGTCCTTCTCCAGACCTCTGTAAAGAAGATCCGGCTCGCTGATTAATCGCTGCAGTCTGGTAAGCTTTTGCTTCTATGTCTGTTTATTTGTTCCTCTAAAGTGTCCACCAGGGTTGGATGATTTAAATCAAGTTGGTTTAAATCTTGATTTAAATCATGATTTTAATGGGCTGATTTTTTTAAAACATCAGTGATTTAAATCGATTTTCGTATTATGCTTTGGAAATTGAAATGGCATAAATAAAACTAAGACACTGGGCTTTATAATCAGATTTTATTATTGCATTAAGAAGTTACAGAAATTATGAACATAATATTTATTATTGTAGCATATGGAAGCATAAAATTGACAATAAATAACGATTATATACCTTGCAAGTTTGCAAAAAGAAATTATTTTGTAGTTGAATATATGAAAACAAAAAATCATTATTTGCATTTACATTTGAGGAAATCATTATTTACATTAATCATTATTTACATTTGAGTTCATTGTCTTGAAAAGGAAGACCAATTTGGCTGCCTTCTCATTACCGAGGTGGTTCCTTAATTTGGTGTGTACAAGTCCATAGGAGGAGAAAACTCTTCCAACTCCTGATGATGAGGCTACTGCAGTTAGGAGTTGACGCACTGATAACAGAATATCACTGTCTAATATGGTTGTATGTGAATCCCACCACTCAATAGCTGTCAGGGTCTTGGTCATAGACTCAGTAAACTTGAACGCCTGGAAAGGAAGTGATTCTGCCTGAACCTTCATAATGACAGGAACAAGTGTTGTATATTTCTCATTGGCATACACCATAGTAATATTCACCTCTTCTGCACTGAACATTTTTCCTTGAAGTGCTATGCTATTGGCTGCAAATGATCCAGTAATTCCTCAGCCGAACGATTTAGGCCTGAATTTGATACTTTGTTTCTTAATTCAGTATCAATAGCTTCCCTGTTGACTTCACAGATCTTCATTAGAATTGGCCAATTATTTATATAGGCCTTGAGACAGTCTGACATTGTGTTCCACCTTGTGTCCTGGGGCATGACTAGACACTGACCACCTTCCTACCGATACATTGAAGCAGCATAATGATTATTTCTAAAATATTCAACTACATGGACCACATGTTGTTTTACATTATCAGTGTCAAGGTCATGAGCCAGTAGATTTAGTAGGTGTGCTGCACATCCACATGTGAGGACGGTATGCTCAGGTTCATTCGATTCCACCAAGACTTTTCTCATCTTGGTGACATTTGATGCATTGTCTGTCACAACACTTCCAATGTGACAATCAAAATCTTGTTCACCTATCTTGATCGAATTTTGTACAAGTTGTAGAAGATATTCAGCAGTGTGAGGTTTCCTTGATGTGTCTATTGTGTCAACTAGATAAATCTGATTAGTGGATGTTGTTAGAGTGACACATATTATAGGCTCATTATGGATATTAGACCACCCATCAACTGAAAGACATACAGTTTCATTATTCAGGTCATCTGCACACTTTTTATATTCCTTTTCATACACGAGATCCAAGGACTTATCAGCAATATCTTTTCTGGATGGATGAATATAACCTGGCCTCAGGTTCTGAACCATCTTGAGAAACTGAGGATGCTGAACAAGACGAAATGGTAAATTTGTAGCAAATCTAATCCTTGCAACTTCTTTGTCGAGATTTTCCTTTTGTGAGGCTGAAATTTTATCTGTCCAGAGATGTTGATGACTCTTTTAGATGAAAATGATTTAGCAGAAGTAGCGCCTGTGGAGGAGTCTGATAGTGACCTTTTTAATGGTGGAGTCAGGTTTGCAGATAATTCAAGTGGAGCCGATGATGAAGGGATTGAAGCTGTTGATATACTGTAGATCCTGAAATGGCAACAGAAAATTTTAGCATATTGCATAATCTATAAATGAATAAATAAATGAATGAATATAGTGTGATCTAGGCTACTTTTGAGTACAGTAGTTATTCTTTTAGATAATGACAAGCACCTGGCTTCGCCAGCCATGGCGTCGCCATGGGTGCTTGGCCTGCGGCGCTGCTCGCTTTGCTCGCGGGGGCTCGACTTTAGTGGCGTGTCCTTCGCGAAGTGCGCCTATAAGCTCTACGGTAGGCTAGCTCCTTACATCCTTCTCTGATTCCTTTACGTGACGTCGTCTGCGTTCTTCCCTATCATCGTTCAACAACTATTTATCTTCCTTGGTTAACGTATCAATCTCTGACACATCCCTTAAAGTGGCTTATATCCTTTTTCTCGATGCCGCGATTTTTGCTTTCTCTTCTCTTTTCTGTTCACGTAAATTTTTTGCCTCTTCCTTTTTCTGTTGACGTAATAGTTTCTCGCGTAGTTTCTCTTCTTCAAGCCTTTTTCCCTCTTCTAGCCTCTGCTTCGCCTGTTCCTCTATCTGTTTCTTCCGGTCCTCGGCTATCCGCATTTCGTCTTGTTTCTTCTTATTCTGCGCTTCTTCCCTTACTTTATTTTTTTATCGCATACTTATTCACTCGTTTGGAGCGTACAAACGCTTTATATGACATATCAAAAAGTGCATCTGATAGTTTCTGTGGCCAGATTTAGCACCGTTCTTCACAAAATTTGAGTATCTGGCAAAGTAGTGTTTCATAAAATTGTCGGAAGCCACGTCCGTGGTATTCCCGTCAAAAATCTCTAATTCGTCAAACATTTCATCACAATAATGTGGATGAAGGTGAAACTGGAAAAGGAGATGTGGGTCTTTGTAAGTGCATATGGGCCTGGCAGTGAGAAGAGCATGGAAGAAAGGGAGGCCTTTTGGATAGATTTAAATGAGTGCATAGAGGGTTTAGGAAGAAATGTCAATGTAATAGTACTGGGAGACCTTAATGCTAGGGTGGGAAATGGTCCAATCGATGGAGTGGTTGGGAAGTGTGGAGTTCCAGGAAAGAATCGTAGTGGAGAGTTGATGGTGGAAATGTGTCTAGAAAGAGAGTTGATGATAGCAAATACAGTGTTTCGGAAGAAAGTCAAGCATAAGTACACATGGGAGAGGGTGGTGGAGGGAAGGGTGGTAGATAGAGCGCTAATGGATTATGTAGTGGTAAATAGGATTATGATAGGAAGAGTTAAGGATGTACATGTGCTAAGGGGAGAGGGTGGGGAATATCAGATCATTTTTTGGTGGAAGGTAAGCTGAGAGTGGAGGATGGATGGAGAAAGAGGAAAAGGACAAAAGGTAGGGAGGTTCTTAGAGTGAACTCCTTGAATGAAAAGGAAAAGGAGAAGGAGTACGAAAAGAAGCTGAAGGAGGAGTGGGAGGGAGTAAAGGATAGAGCAGAGATGGGTGTGGAGGAGGAATGGGGATGGTTCAAGGAGGGAGTCATAAAGTGTGCAAGGATGGTGTGTGGAACAAGAAGGACAGGGGGAAATAGAAGAAAGGGTAGTGAATGGTGGGATGAGGAAACAAAGAAGGTTGTAGAAGAGAAGAAGCGAGCATTCACAGATTGGTTACAAAAGAGGACAGGGGAGTCATATGAGACGTACAAAGAAAAGAAAAGAGAAGTAAAGCAAAAGGTAAAGGAGGCAAAGAGGAGAGCAGATGTGAAATGGGGTAGGAGTATGACAGAAAATTTTGAAAGTAATAAAAAGATGTTTTGGAAAGAAATTAAGAGAGGAAGAGGAGGCGAATCAAGTAGGGAAGAAAAGGTAAAAGGTACAGATGGAGAGATGATAATGGAAGAGATGGCAGTGAGGGGAAGATGGGCAGAATATTTTAGGTAGTTGCTGAATGTGAAGGAGGATAGGGAAGGAAAGATAGCTACAGTGGGAAATGCGAAGAAAATGAGAGTGATGAGTGAGGAGAATGGAGGAGAAATAAGGAAGGATGAGGTGAAGGCAGTTGTAAAGATGATGAAAGCAGGTAAGGCACCTGGTCTGGATGGATGCCATGCAGAATGTCTGAAAAAGGGAGGTTCAGTGATGGTGGACTGGTTGGTGAGGTTATTTAATGTTTGCTGGAGAGAGGGTAGAGTACCGGAGGACTGGAGGAGTGCCTGTATAGTTCCTCTTTACAAGGGAAAAGGGGACAAATGTGAATGTAGTAATTTCAGAGGGATTAGCCTGTTGAGTGTAGTAGGGAAGGCTTATGGGAGGATCTTGATTGAGAGGATTAGGAGAGGAACAGAAGGAGTAATTGGTGAGGAACAGTGTGGATTTAGGACGGGTAGAGGTTGTGTAGATCAGATCTTTGTGGTAAGACAGATATGTGAGAAAGCTATAGGAAAGGGGAAGGATGTTTTTTGTGCTTTTATGGATCTGGAAAAGGCTTATGATAGGGTAGACAGAAAGGCACTGTGGGAGGTTATGCAGATTTATGGGATAGGAGGAAAGCTTTTGGGAGCTGTCAAGAGTTTTTATGAGAGTAGTAGAGCATGTGTTAGGATTGGAAATGGAGAGAGTGAGTGGTTTGAAGTAAAGGTGGGACTTCGTCAAGGATGCGTTATGTCGCCCTGGCTGTTCAACTTATACATGGATGGGGTGGTGCGAGAGGTGAATGCTAGGGTAGTGAGTCAGGGATTGGAGATGGTTCAAGAAAATGGAGAAAAGTGGGAGGTGAGCCAGCTGTTGTTTGCGGACGACACTGCGCTTGTGGCAGGGTCAGAGGAGGGATTGAGGAAGCTGGTGGCAGAGTTTGGGAGAGTATGTGATAGAAGAAAGCTAAAGATAAATGTGGGTAAAAGTAAGGTGATGAGATGTACAAGGGGTGAAAGTGGCAGTAGACTGGAAGTGAACATTAAGGGAGAGCGACTGGAGGAAGTGGATAGTTTTAGATACTTGGGTGCAAGTGTAGCAGGAAAAGGTGGAGTGAAGGTGGAGGTAGAATGTAGATTGAGAGAAGCGAGTAAATGCCTTGGTGGTTTAAAGAGTGTAATGAGGAATAGACATTTGGGAATGGATGCGAAGAGGAGACTGTATGAAGGAGTGATTGTGCCAACAGCACTGTATGGGGCAGAAACGTGGAACATAAGAGAAGAAGAGAGAAGGAGTTTGAATGTGTTTGAGATGAGGTGTCTGAGAAGTATGGTGGGGGTTACTAGGCTGGATAGAGTGAGAAATGAGGAGGTGAGGAGGAGAACAGGGGTGAAAAAGGATTTGGGAGAGAGGGTTGATGAAAGAATATTAGGATGGTTTGGACACATGGAAAGAATGAGTGAAGAAAGACTAGTAAAAGAGGTATGGAAGGCAGATGTGGAGGGAGTGAACATGAGGGGACGTCCTAGGATGAGGTGGATGGATGGGGTGAAGGGGGCTTTGGGGAAGAGGGGAATGTCTGTTGAGGAAGGAAGGGAGAGGACGGAAGACAGAGGTGAGTGGAGAATGGTTGTATATGGATGATGTTGTGACTGCATGAGGAGGAATGGGCGGGGGGTGGGGGTGGGGTAGTATGTGTGAGTAAATTTTGACGCAGCCCGAAGGGATTTCTCCCCGTCCTCGCCTTATATGCAAAGGGGGACGGAGAGGGGGGGTCGCCGATTAAATGAAGCGGCCTTGCTGTGGATGTGCTGTGTCTTGCGACACTGCTTCTGACCCAGGGCGGTGGGCAGGGTGCAGGGATGACCCGTCATTCAGGAGGTGCTCAGATGAGAGGAAGGGTGGGAGGGGTGTTGGGTGTATTTAGGGATGAAATAGGTGGGAGTATTTTTATGCCTTTCCCTTTTTGGCTACCTCCCTTGGAAGGGGGAAAAAAGCCTTGGTATATGTATGTATGTAATTCCCGTAGAGTGGTGTTAAATTTAGGGACTTTTCGATGAAACTCTCTTACCGACTCTTTGGTCGTGAAAGATTTGACTTTAGCATATAGAGCGGGGAATATTTGACTATGTTTGGTCCTTAGCTGGCAAAGGTACCGTCTGTTGGACTGCAGGACGGCTTTTGGAACTTTTTTCTTATCTGTCACCCATTTCTAAAAGTGGCGTTGCCGCTTCTTCTTTAAGGCCTCGGATTCCTCTGGCATTTCGCCGGTCAACTGCTTGATGACAACGTGTGCTGCGTAATAAGT
This sequence comes from Oratosquilla oratoria, assembly GCF_046742065.1. Taxonomy (NCBI): domain Eukaryota; kingdom Metazoa; phylum Arthropoda; class Malacostraca; order Stomatopoda; family Squillidae; genus Oratosquilla; species Oratosquilla oratoria. Next base: position 6,828,054 of record NC_134819.1, read on the forward strand.
GCGAAATATTTTTACGTGAGTGTACTCTGAGATGGAGACACAGGTGTCCCCGTTTCACCGCAGGGAGGGCTAGGCATTGAGAGACCGGATTGACATCTGACAAAGTTATTTTTTATTGTATATAGATCATATTCACACAAGCCACTAAATTATTTGGAAATAATTAACAGGTTATGAAATAGGTGGGCTTGGAATTCAGCCCGCACAGGATTCAGTCCACTTTTAAATTCCCTAAAAATAATTGGTTAGTTGGGTTAGGTTAGGCTAAATCCATTTGGGCTGAATCCCATGTGAGCTGAATTCCAATGGAACCTATAAAATATATTACACAATGTTGAATGAAATGAATAACAGTCATCTAGGCCCCAAAGTTGAGTGGATACAGTATATTATAGTGATATAGTCATTACCCAAATTTAGATGTAATGAAGTTGAAGTATCATTTCTTTAGGCCTTCACATTTCTATTGCACATGCTCTCCATTGTTTACCAAATCTATATAGTTGCGTATGGAAAGAAAAAAATGCACATAATATAAGTAAAATCATTTACCTGGGTCATCAATTTCTTCTTCTATATGCTGTGGCTGACCTTGGCATTTCTCTCTGTGAGATTTTAATCTTGACACAATGCCCTGTAGTTCCTTGCTGCAGTCTTTGCATTTAGCTCGGTACCCTTTGCCAGAAGTTGTTGGTAGTTTTTCAAAATAATTCCAGATAGGATAATTTTTTCTTGCTTGAATGAACCACTCTGCCAGGTCCAGAAGACATCCTTCCTGGTTGATTGCAAAGCAGCAACTGACTCAGTGAGAAGCTACTTACCTAAACAAGTTTCAGCAGGAATCTTTTTGAAACTTGTTGTTGGCTGCATAGTGATATATACTACATGAGGCTTAT